>NW_009629404.1:43916-46849 GCF_000690535.1 Cariama cristata
GGCTAGAGGGACTTCAAGGGAGGCAGTGGAAAGGGACAGCGGGGAGCAAGCAGCTCAGAGCTACATGGTGTGGGCAAGAAGTGCCCTCAGAGCTTCGTGGAAATGCCAGCTGACCCTCAGCCCCAGACGTGCACAGCTTCACCTCTCATGGCTTGGTGTCCCTACAGCGATGCCTTTATTCTGGTGCAGTTAAAATTCATGTAATGGTAGACAATACATCGGTGTGTGTAGACAACCAGCAGTCAAACAATGGTGGACAACCAGTAACGAGTGGTGTCCCTGTCCTGGGACCAACATTAGTTAGTATCTTAATTAATACATAGAGAGTGGGATTGAGTACACCCTCAGCAAGTTTGCAGATGACACCAAGCCGAGTGGTGCAGATGACACACTACTGGGAAGGGATGCCATCCAGAGGGACCTCGACAGGCTTGAGAAGTGGGCCCACATGAGCGTCATGAAGTTCAACAAGGCCAAGTGCAAGATCCTGTACCTGGGTTGTGGCAATCCCCAATAACAGTACAGACTGTTTGAGAGCCGCACTGCAGAGAAGGACTTGTGGATGGTGGTGGATGAAAAGTTGAATATGACCTGGCAATGTGCACTGGCAGCCCAGAAAGCCAACCATGTCCTGGGCTGCATCCAAAGCAGCGTGACCAGCAGGTCAAGGGAGGATTCTTCCCCTTTTCTCTGCTCTGGTGAGAGCCCCCCTGCAGTACCACCTTCAGCTCTGGGGTCCTCAACACAAGAAGGACATGGACCTGTTGGAGCAAGTCTAGAGGAGGCCACAAAGACAATCTGAGGGCTGGAGCACCTCTCCTATGGAGATAGGCTGAGAGAGTTGGGGTTGTTCAGTCTGGTAAAGGCTCTGCAGAGACCTTATTGAGGCCTTAAAGGGAGCTTATAAGAAAGAGAAAGAGTTTTTACCAAGGCCTGCAGTGATAGGACAAAGGGCAGCAGTTTTAAACTGAGAGAGAGTAGATTTAGATTGCACATAAGTAAGAAATTTTATGATAAGAGTGATGAGACACTGGGACAGGTTGCCCAGAGAAGTTGTGAATGCCCCATCCCTGGAAATGTTCAAGGTCAGGTTGGACGGGGATTTGAGCAACCTGGTCCAATGAAAGATGTCCCTGCCCATGGCAGGGGGGTTGGACTAGATGATCTTTAAAGGTCCCTTCCAACCCAAACCATTCTATGATTCTATGAACGCATGCACGTACACATATACTCTTTTTTCACTACGGTACCTTCTCATACCCATTTACCATTTGACCACATCTCACCTTCCCCAAGCTAGACCAAAATATCACCAACTTCCCCAAACATAAGACAGGACTTTAAAAAAATCACAAGATTTTTTTTGAATGTCCAAGGGACCCTTGCCTAGTTATATTTTGAGGATAATTTGTCCCTCTAGAGAAGAGAAGGAAACTTGCTTGTCTCCTCCCTTTTTGCATTTGGTATGAGAGTTGAAATTGTCTTTTGATTCTCCTGATTCCAGGTGCTGAGGCTTTAAGGAAATTATTAAGTATCATGATGCTTAGGACAAAACGGTGAGAATCTGCATCATTTCCATGCATTCATTTCATCAGACACCTTTACTCCTGCTGTAAGGTGTGCTCTTACACTCACATCTTCTCCCAAATGCTTGTCCTCCTGTGTTCCCCAGCATCTGACCAAAACATCTATGCACCATGTGCAGCTCTGCTCAGTCCTTTGCAATCACACACAGAAAATATTTTTCGGTTTGTTTTTTTTTAAGGAGAGGCTAATGTTTATCTTGCCCCAGGGCAAGATACAGAGCTTTCCCACAGACGCATCCAAGATTCCCAGCTTTGCTACGGACTCCTCCATGATACCTCCTCATGCCTGTTTCCCAAATTCGTCAAGGAAGCAGACATAGCATGTACCCTGAGGAAAATCAAGACCTCAGCATTAGAAAGCATTCAGCATGCTGCTAAAAGATCCCACATCATTCAGACGGATTAGATGGAAGCAAGTCTACCATTTTCATGTCAAATCCCTACATTTGCACAGCCCACAGCTCAACCCACTTCTGAAAACCCTCCAGCCCTTTAGCTGTGGGATAATACCCAGCTACACCGTTGTGCTCTGGGCAACTCTCCCCCCTCCAGAGCCAGGCTTGTTGGCCCGAGCAGCCAACGACCAGAGCCACAGGTGAAACCGTGGGGCTGTGGTAACCCTCAGCAAACCCATGGGGTCTCTGCTGGGGGGGGAGGAAGGAGAAGAAGAAAGCTTCTGTCCTCTAGGCAGGTTTGGGAGCTGCTGCACATTTCTTCTCCCCTCCCCAGAGCAGGCAGGCTGCTCCTGTGAGCTGGGAATTGCCAAGAGATTGAAAACCTGTTGCTGTGAATTTCAGAGATGCCTGGCAGGGGCAGCTAGAGCAATGAAGGGTTCAGTGTATTAAACTCACCGTAGTAAACCCATAATGGGATTTTACATGCTGCTGCGACCAGAATACCCAAACCAGCTCAGCATCTCACCTCATCAAGCATGCTTTCAATACTTCCTTCTTGCTTCAGTCCCTCTCTCCCCACCTGCAATGAGTGGCCCAGTCCTCATGCTTCCGAAGAACGTCTGTCTGTACAGGAGGAAGGGGGGCTTTGCCCCTCAGGCCCACCCAAGTCTCATAGGCTTGTTGGCTTCTTCCTCTGTTCCTTTTAGGAACGCGATAAGCTTCATTTATAGGTGGGAATACATCAGGAGTGAAGGGGAGAGGGCAGAATTGCTTCCTAGGAGGAAGGAGCAAGAAAGTGAGTTTCTGGGGAGGGGAGGTCAGGCATATGTGGAAAGGGGGCTTGGGAAGAGACAGGTCAAATGACAAATGAGACAAGAAGGAAGGGCATGGAGGAAAACTGGGAGGAGGGATGGTCCGGGGAAAGAGCTGGGAACGACTTGGGGTAGGGGTG
>NW_009629404.1:46964-65964 GCF_000690535.1 Cariama cristata
GGGTGGTGGGTGGGGGTGCGTTTAGAGGAGATATCTGCACTATTTCCCACAGGGTACATTTCACTTAGAAAAAGCCACTTTGTAATCAGGAAGCTGGGTTTTGCTCTGCTGGATCTGCCTCTCCTTTGCAAACCGTTTAAGAGAGCTCATCTTGTTAAATCCTCTGCCCTGAAGGAGGTGGGGAGGTCAAACACCTTCTGGGGGATAGACACTTAGCAAAGCTGTTTCCCTACTGTTGCAAAGACCCTAATCCCCGTGTTTCCTTCCACCGTTCAGGCTGTAATACCTAGAAGGAAGAAAACAAGATGAGAAATAAGGGTGGATGTGAGAGTGAGCCCTCCTTCCATCTCGCATGTGACTCCAAGGCTGTGTGCTGTTGCCCTAGGCTGGAAGTGCTCCCTGCCCAGCTCTACAGCTGCCCAGAAGGGGTGAGGGCAAGGAAGGTCTGGGGCTCCCTCCCAAACCCTGTGGCACGGTTAACTCACAGCCACCCAAATCTATTGATGAGACCCAGACTTTGCAGCAGGGGGAACATACAGGGCAAGTGCCTGAGTTCCCTATGCATCAGGGAGACAAGGGGTGGTGGCAGGGCTTGCACAACCGAGGAGAAGCCCTATTAGTACATCTGTTCCTGCCTTACTCTCTCAGTGTGTTTTGGATCAGGATACCTCAGGCACTGCAGTGGTCTCTGTCCCACAGAGCTGACTTTGGGGTGGAGGTCAAGGGTTGGGGAACCTGCTTAGACCTGCAGTTTGGGTCTCCTGGGAGCCCAGGATGGAAAGGAGGGGTATGGACAAGGTTAGGACTCAAAGAGAAGATTAGGGAGGAAGAACAAATGAAGGGAAAAGTGAGAAGAAAGCAGGCAGATTCACAGAGAGAGGCACCAGGGCAGCCTGTGTTCACATCTATTTAGTGGTGTCGCTGGGGAGTCCCCCTTCACCTGATCATTTTAGCCTGAACATGTATTGTCCACTCATCAGAGCACAGAATATGAGGCAGGAGGAAACCACCCCATTATCAAGAGAGGTTTAGACTGCCAGAAGTAACTAGGGCCCAACAGCCCTTTCAGAAAGGCAAGAGGGATTTTTCGCTCCCTTACCTCTTGAGCACCTGAAGGCCAAGAATTCACCTTGAATTAGAAGGCAATGAGATCATCTGTGGAGAGCTTAGCCTCAGACCTCCCAGCATTGCTGGGGGTTGGCTATTTCATCTTTACCTTTTCCTTACGTTGCCTCTATAAAATGGGACATTATACTGGAGTAACCCTTTCACTTCCCCCTGGGTTGCCTCGTCTACTGAGCTGCAAGCTCTTTGGGGTAAGGTAGTTACTACAGCTGCACAGTGCCTGCATGCAATGACACTCTTATTCTTGTTGGGGCTACCAGGAATAACCCTAATACACATAACTGAGAGGGTGGACTGCAGACTCACAGATATCTTCTTCATCATAAGCAGAATCATGATTTGATTCACTTTCTGGAGGACCTGACTCCTACTCATGCATACTTTCCTTCCTATTTCCCCCTTGCTTTTCCACTCTTCTGAGGTTTTGCCCACTCCTTTTTTCCATGATTACTCCTTACCTCTCTCCTGAGCTCTTCAGTGGGATTGTGCCTGGCTGGCTCCTGGCCAGGGTGGCTTCTCCTTCACTGCAATGAGGAGGTAGGCAGGGAGAGTAGGAAGGAACTGTCAGGCTGCCTCTGGGGAAACTCCTTGCCACACTGGTTTGGTTTATCTGCCATCAAGATGCATACCCCAAAAGCCCATCTGACCCTAGGGCTTGGCCATCGGGACAGAGTCGGAGCTCGCCTCCCTCCCTCTCCAACCCCCTCAACCCAAAATATAAGCCTGAGTGGAAGTGAAAGAGATGTGAGTTAAAGTAAGGTAAGATTTGTCAATGTTAATAATTTAGTAATCTGGAGTATTTAGCGTGGCCACTTCTGACACAGTGGGCATTAGCACAAGCGAAGTGTGAGAAATTTCTGTGCACACTGCTCCATTCTAGCCCAGAGGAAGCCAGGAAGGTACCTGAAGGTTTGCTCCTCAGCTGTGAGTAAGCTTGCAAGGAAAACCGCATTGCTTGGGTCGCTGACAACCTGACCAACCGGAGCCCTAGGGGCAATGCTCCCTTGCTGGCCGGGTAACAAGAGCATCTGTCTCCAGTGCCGGCAGCGTGGCAGTCAGCCACTTGGCGAAAAGATGGATCAAATCATAACACAGCCAAGGAAAACCTGGGAGTGAGATGGAGTCCAACTCTGTCAGGTCAGGCTGTGGCTGCTTAGCAGTGGAAGGACAAAACTCAGTTGAGTCTTTTCTTTGGCACTCTGGAGGGTGAGGCCTGGGTATGGATAGATGGGGGTGAAACCTATCATCATTATTAGCAGGAGAGGGTTGGGGCATCATACTTATCCTTTCATTAGCTTTCCCTCCCAAAATCAGACACCACTTGTCACCACTGCAGACCAAAAAGACCCCACCACAGATACAAGGGGAGGGCAGAGCAGATTAAGGGGAGTGTGTGGAACTAGCAAAGGGTACATTGCTCCACTTCTCCCTAAATGCTCTTTTCTTTCTCTTTTTCCTTTTGGTAGTACCCTATGTGCAGTGGTCTCCCATCTGCTCAGTGAGGAAAGGCAGGTGAATCCCTTCCTTTCACCATCTCTCCGCAGAAGGGCTGGGGAATGGCAGTATCTCATTTGCCAGTGCTCTGCCACAGAGCAGGACAAGTCCTACCTGACTGAGGGTGGTCCTGCTACCAGAACAGGCTGGAAAGACCCAACTCACAGGGCTCCAGCCAGCATCCAGCCACTCCTGCCTTGTCTCCACTTCTTTCCCTTCCATGAGGCAGGGGGAGATGGCTCCATACCCAAGCTTCCTCCTTCCCTTTGAGGGATGGCCATGTCTCCCTTTGTTGTCCTCAAGGGCAAGGCACCGTTGGGCATAGCGGAGGAGAGCAGATCTGTGTGGGTGTCGGAGAATGGCTTCCCACCTAGAAACAGGCATGCTGTTAGCCAACAGCACTGCGTAGGATTGTCATCATGAGGTGTGGAGTCACAGGAGTAAGGTCCCTGACAAGAGGAAAGGGCAACCCTGTACTCAGCACATACAGTCTGTTGGCCCTAATTCCTCCTCTGCTCTGGGCTCTGTGTGCCAGGATGAGATGCATCAGGAGAGGTACCATTTTGCTAAATCTTGAAGCTGACATTTTTAATATCCATTAGCATTACTACTCTGCCAGAGAGCATTAGCTGAGGTACGCAGACTGTTCCCTCCCTGATCCCCAGCCTCAGTCCCTACCAACCCTCCTTTTGACTCCCCAGCCCAACCTGACAGCTGTTCCCAGTACCAGTAACATCAGTTATCTCAGGTTCAACCCCCTTGTTTAACAAATCTGTCATTACTGTCTTTCACTCCTCTCTTTTTCAAGGATTTTTGTATCTTGAGGAAAGTGTCTCTCCACTCAATGCATGTGGACCCACACCCAGACACATACCTAGCAAAGGGCGGAAAGCAAGGCTTACTTTCTTCTACCTCCAAGAAACAGATATAAAGCATTAAATGGAGCAAAGGAAGTAGAAAGTGTGAAATACAGACTCTGGCATTCCCTCTTGGCTGCATTGCAGGGGTCAGCAGAATCGTCTGCCAAGATTTGTTTTTGAGGCACTGTGCAAATGAGTTGTCAAAGCCATCCCTTCCATCCCTCCACTAGCTTGGACTACCGAGCATCCAAAAGCAGGATGGATGGTGCTTCTCTGCAGGAACAGAGGTGAGGAGAGTGAGTAGGATTTGCTCTGGATGTCTGTGACCAGGTTAGAAGATGGAGCTGGCCCTCTATGCATTGGTCAAGCTGCCATAGACTCGACGTGTTAATTGCTAAATCCAATTGGCCTGAAGCAGCTTATACTCAGATAGTCAGACTCTACCCTCCTGTACCTGAACAGGCGGCCATACAATGACCCTTGGCATTGGCTCTCCCTCAAACCAGGCATGAACCTCATGCAGCAGATTGCTGATTTGCACAAGCCACAGCCATGCTCAGGAGTGGGCTAACAACTGCAGCGTGGACAGCCTGAGAACAGTGCTCAGACTGTCCTGGATGCGTTCGGTACACATGTAACCCCAAAGGGTTGTGTCCATGGGTCTTCAGAATCTTCTAGGCACTGAGGAGTCTTTGGGAAAAGGGAAGGGAAGAGAAGGACAAGCAACAGAAGCGCTTTCTGCAAAGGACTTTCTGGGGAGATGATTTTAAATGACTCAGGCAAAGAAAGGGAATGATTTGGGGAGCAGTGCAGTTTGTTCTGTGCCGTTTGACTGTGCAGCTGTCAAACCTCAGAGACAGGAGGAAGATTATATCAGGATTCCCATTTTGGCTGGGTGACTATGAGCAGCGACGCATGTGCATAGCAAAGAAATGTCAAAGGCTGCTACAGACCCATGTGCCTTCACCCACAGTCATTTTGATCTACCTCCAAGTCTTGGTATCAGGATCTAACTTCTCCCCTCCCACCCACAGAAGTTCAGAGAAAAGGAAAAGCAAGGCAATAGTTACCCACTACAGGTAGCAAGCCAAGATCAGCACAGTACTACAATTATTATGTTACCTCAGCAGGGAAGTATTGGGGAACACATTTGAGGGCACATGCTTAATGATGGAGAAAGGATTTGGTGGGAGTACAGTATGGTGTACTTGTATTTGTTTGTGTTCATAAAGATAAAATACACACCTGTTCGCAGTAAAGCAAGTATAAATGTGTTGCTGGTCACCCTGTAATACTGACAGTTTTCTCTCCTCTCTTATTTTCAGGTGATACTGTCCTTACCAGATACATAGGAGTGGCAAATATGTATTTGTTATGGCTGGAAAGAAAGATGAATGCCAATTGTCAGGGAACAACAAGAGCAGGACTGCTGCATGAGAAAGGATGAGTCAGGACCCCAGGGTAACATAAGCAAGGCAGTAAGCCCATGGGCTGGGGTGAAATACCACACTACCTGAGCAGGGATAGCATCACGGCAGAGCATCACGGCAGAGCATCACGGCAGAGCATCACGGCAGAGCATCACGGCAGGCCACCACGGCAGAGCATCACGGCAGAGCATCACGGCAGAGCATCACGCGGCAGAGAATCACGGCAGAGCATCTCTCATACCCACTCAGGAGCAACACAACTACAATACACCAAAATTGGGAGCCTTAGCCTGAGCTTAAATAGACCTCTGGGGCTGTGGGCAGAGGATGTGTGGGTGGAAGGCCCAGGTGAGACTGGTCAGGGCAGTTAAGGCTCATTAGTGCACTCAGGGCCCCAACACTAATTAATACCACTGAATGCCATGTTCTGAAAGTTGGTTACTGCAGTTGTGACTGGGAGGGTAGCAGTTATACAGTTATATTCTGGTGTGTATTTATGATGAAGAAGTTTGCATATGCACAATCTATCAGCATACTGGTATGAAGCTGTATAGTTACTGAGTCCAAAGCAAAAAAAAAAAAACCTGTAGCTGACAGAGCTGCTTCCATCTATTTACCCAATAACCTGGTCTGCTCTCAAAAGCATGAGTGAGCTATTTTTATTGTTGCTATTGCTCCCGGTTTAGGTAAATTACCGCTGGGAAAATCTTTTCAGATTTCAGCCTGAAGTTTGCTTAATTTCTTGGTCTCTGAACTGTTGTTTTTGACTGAGTTTGAATCAAAGTGGCTGTCAATCACTGCACCTGGAGAAGTAGTAGAATGCACAAATATGCTTGAGTGACCCCTGTTTAGAAAGATGCTGGACAGATTGTTAAAGAGTTTGTAGCTATGCTAGAAAGTGGAAAAAAACAGATTGGGTTTTCTTGAAGGTGAGGAGGCATTTTCTGTCTGGGACCCACTTTAATAGGATGTACTAAGGAGCCTCTCACAGCGAGAAAGAGAGGAAATAAAAATTCCCTCCCTGCAGGCCGATGATATTGTCACATTGTCCCCATGCAGAGCAGCGGTAAAAGAAAGATGCAAAACCATAAGGTACAGACGCATGTGCAGAAGTCTGAAAGGACCATAGATGCAGAAGAAGAAGAATTGATTGGAAGCTTGAATAAAGGAAATAAGAGTTCCTCAAAGCACTTAGATAGACAAAGTCTTTAAAAGGTGTTACTATGCAAAAAAATTCCATAGCAAGGCATAGATGTGAAAATTTGTTCTGCCACACAGAGATCTCTTGGCAGAACAGATAGTGCTTTGGCAGCTCCATCCCAGCCCCAACACAACTCCAGGCTATTTCTTGTGATAAACCCTAGCCCTGCTTTCCAGTCTAGGCTGGAACTAAGTCCCTGCCTCTGGCCCACACCACAAACTTCCTCTCAACATAGGTCTCTTAGCAGCTTATGCTTTGGCTTCCCTGTTTTAGACCCACTCAAACCATACCTCTAGTTATTATCTTTATACCTTCTCTAATGGCTTTTATCCTCTTCATAGGATGTAATGGATCCTCACAGACAAGACTCTTAGCTGTGGTCTTTGCAGTACTAATTTCATCTTGAATCCTTAGATAGTTTTCTTAAAACATCTGAAATTGCAATTTGATGTCTCCATTTTACCCTGTCTACTTTTTTTCAAGGCAGAATCCAGCTATTTATCTCAGGAGAATGAGATAGTATTTGCAACATAGCGTTCAGGCACCAAGCAGAAAAATCCCTGGGATTGCAAAAAGCCTGGAACTGCTTCTTCTGGATATGGATATGCTCAAGTCCCTTGGGACGGGCCAGAAATTTTCCTCCCTCAAGCCACAGCCTGCTCAAGAACAAGACGTAAGCTCAGACCTGGAGGATAGAGAAGAATGGTGAGTAGAGGACTGTTGCTGGCTGGCCTCTTTGTCCCCTTGTTTTGTCCTCAGTACTGAGACTGTTGCAAGAACATCTCATTGTCTCTGATTGTTCTCTTCCCTCACTTCAACCCTTGTAAAGGAGCTTTTCTGACAGCTTTTGATGGTGAGGATGGAAGGAAGGACAGTTGGGTCTGGATTGCTTGAGGTTACTTGACTTCATGCCCTATTGCCTGCAAACCAAGACCAACGTGGAGGTGCAAGGAGAGGCTGACGAGTGAGAGATGTCTGGATACAGCAGTGCGAAGAGTGTGAGCAGATGACACAAGGAAGGAGGAGGCAGGAAGGGTTGTGGAGTCCTGTCAGATCCCTGTGGTGATACTGGGTCAGGGGGTGGCAGTGGATCCAGGAGAAAATGGGCAAGAAGGGATCTAAGCCTTTATCTGAGAAAACCAAAGAGCAGCAAAAGCGCCAGCTTGCAACGCCTTTTCAGTGGGCATGCCAGGCAAATCACAGGGCAAGGAAGAGCTCCAGAACCAGGCACACCGCTAAGTGCCTAATTCCTATTTAGGCACCTAAATTAATTGGAAGAGACTGTAAGTGTGAACACTAGAGTAATTTGTCATGCCCTCACTCTGGTTTGTAAGAGCCAGATTAGCACAGAGACAGACAGACAGACAGAATGAATTAAGCAGCTCTGAATTAATCTCCAGTTTAGCAACGTGTTCCTTTTGTCCTCGGGAAGGAGTAGATAGACAGCACCTCGGTGCTAACCTCTACCTGCTGCTATTCCAGGCAGCCCAAGGTTGATTTGCCTTGGATTTGAAGCAACTGCTGTCAATAATATAAACCTCAAGAGGTGAGTAACAGACCTCCTCAGGAGATCTTTTTCTCTTTTTCCCAGCCATCCTGTCTGCTCCTGCAGCTTTAAACCCAATGAAGAAATGAGTTATTTTTTTCTAATGATTGAAAGAAGGCAGATAAGAGGTAGGTCTTCAAATTAAGAATCTAAGACTTGATTGCAGCTCTTATCATATTTTTCCATTTTTCCCCCTTCTTCCCAAGAGAAAATAAATTGCTTCAATAAATTATGCCTTTAATCTGCATAGACGACCAGCAGGCTTGGCTCTCCTTTTAATATGTTCTATTGCAAGACAATCAACCCCTTCCTCTCACTGCATGGAGCAAACTAATAGATTTTAAACAATTCCATTATTTGATGATTTCTCCCGTTATTAATACAAATTGCCTCCACTCGCTTTCAATTAGAGCATTTTTCTTTTCTAATAAATCCCGATCAGGTTCTCTCAAACACCACCTAAACATGGGGAGATGACCGGGCTTTCCATTTAAACAAAGAACCCATCACACTTGCATGCCTCACCTCCCTCTGTTTCTCATGACTTCCCATCTTCCAAACTCTTCTTCCATTTTCCCCTCTTCTCTCTGTCAGCAGAACCCACTCATTTTCTTCTCCTACTGCTTTGTCCTAAATCTAATTCTGTGTCCCTGTCTCTGGTGGTGAAGTCAGTAAGGCCACTCATTAACACTATCGATTCGTGCTCTCCCCTGTTATTCCGCCTGCATTCCCAAGAGTGACACAACTCACAACTGGTACAGATCCCCTCTCCACAGGGCCTCTTTTCTCTGTCCTGATGCATGACAATACGAAACTCTGCTAACCTTCAGGTGAGGGTTGCCTCTGTCCCAATGGCAGCTCTGCTTGCAACATCAGCTGCGCTTCCATGCCCAGATGTTTGTGATACAGCTGTGCAAAGGTACCTCCACTCTGAAAGCAGAACTTCTGTGGTCATTCAAAGTGGAGGGAGTATCTAATCTGGGGACAGTCGTAGCAAGGGTTGCAGGGGACTCTGTTGCTGCTGCTACCACGGTTGTGTTGATCGTGCCCAACTGCCTGCTCTCCTGCATGGACTCTTGGCCAGACACCTTGGCTCTGGGGGTTTTCACTCACCTTTTTGGGTTGCTAACCACTGAGGTTAGTCCAGCCTTAAGCACTGATATGCCATCATTAGACACTACGCTTATTTCTTTGTTGTCTGTCTCCAGCAGCACCAACAGACCATCGTTCAAAGGAGGCGGGAAGGAGCTGAGTGCATGCAATAATACCCCATCCACAAGCCTAGGACCCTGAGGGTAGTGGATGGAGAGGCAACATTGCCACCACTATTGCCACCATTATCTTACAGCTGAAGGAGAAGAGTGTGGTTTGTCGCACAGGTCTATGACAGAGCTAAGATATCCCAAATCCCACAGGGCTGTGATGCTTCTTAAACTAAAGGTCTGGGTTGGGTTTTTTTTTGTTGTTGGGAGGGGTGTGTTTGGGGTTTGGGGGCAGGAGGAGCATGCTGTGTAAAGGCCCTGAGCCACACAAATAAAGGCCATCGAAGTGTTTGTGTGAAAGAGGTTTGAGAAGGTGCACCAGGACATAACGGCACAGTAGAAACATAAGAATGGTATCTCAGAGTGGTTCAAAGATCTAGAATCTTGTCATAAGGAAGGAATGCTTAAAAACATGCAAATATAAAATATTATCCCTAACATGGAGTGCCGTCTTTTCAGAGGACACCAACTGTGGTACAAAGCAACACCAACTCTCTCATTGCTACCAGCTGAGTGCATTCCCTAAATGATGCTGCTTAGAGCAGACAGGGCTGGCATCCAGCTCACCTTTTAATGTGGATGCTTCTAGGGTGGACCCTGATGCCCTGTTTGCTTCTGCAGTGCAGCAGCATGTCTGCGTGACAGGGAGAGAGAGGAATGAAGTTTTCTGAAGAAGTACGGTTGGCGTGGAGGATGTCTGCACCGCCAGCTAGGAGTGGTCTGGAGACCCCTTCTTTATTTAATGCTGTTGTAGCACAGTTTAGCTTTCAGAAGGGGCCCCGATGAATCCAGCCCAGCAGCTGGACAAGACTGGCTGTGGGTGGGGAGCACCATGCATGCCCAGTACAGTAGCAGCTCTCCCTCAGTACAACACCTGGATACTCTCAGGTGATTACCACCAGCCTCAGAAGGTTACCAAAGGAGTCCCAGCTGCTGTTCCCAGGAGACAAGGACACAAACAGGCCATAAGTTTCTTCCTACAAACCATCTTTTTTACTGATGCTGCCTGTCCTCCTGAGAGATAGGACAGTGGAAGTTGTCAGCTGCTATGGCAACCCTGCCTTGTCTGGCAAGGAGTAAGGAAGGATGAGAGTGAGGGCAGGGATGGGAAAGGGTGTGGGGACAGAGGATCTCCACAGCCTGGTTCAAGGTAATCAATATGCAGAGATCATTAGCTTTCACTGTCCTTCATCACTGCAGAGCAATTAGGGCTGCAGGGGCTGCATGGTGGAGGAGGAGGAGGAGCCTGCTGTGGGGAAGACAGGCATAAGGATGGGAAAGCTGTGTTCCTGCACGTTGATGGGCTGGCCATAAACTCCACATGCGTGGGCTTCATCTCCTTCTGCACTCTGGCCACATCGCTTGCAGTGTATGCCATGCAGCCCCCTCCCACTGGCTCGCCCCTCTGCCTCACCTCTCTCGGCCAGTTGGCTGACACGCTACTGTTGCCCACCAACATATGTTCTCCATAAGTGTCATTTCACTGCTCCTCCTTCACATCTTTGCCCCCGCCTGCGGGCAAGTTTGCAATGCAGCTGCAGAGCTGTGGAGGTGCGGTTCCTTATCCCGATGTAAACCCCACCCTGTGCCTGTGATCCTAGACCCCCAGACGCACACACATACACACACACCCTCTTACATGCACCCAGAAAGCACAGCCACACACACTCCCAGGCTTGGCCTCTGCCACATATGTTTGCATACACCGCCCCAGCCAACTTTCCTCCTCCCCTCCCAAGCAAATTTGCTCAAAGCATCTGAGTTCTCCAGCGTACACACATCCTCCCCTCCGCCCCAATACTCCCTACTGCCATGCCAGCCAGTGCCAGCCACCCACGCGAAAACACACGCATGCAGATCGAGATCGATGGCGGAGCCCTCAGTGAGCTGCTGGAGCAGAACAGATGGCTTAGCAACCAAAAAAACAGTCATTCGCTCCACAAGTTTCTTCCTCAACGTTCTGTTTGTTTTCAGAACACGTTCATCACCAGAATAAAATCCAGGCAAGATGGGCTGATATAAACACCCCAGCCTTGATCCCATGACGTGTGAAGTCCCACCTGCTTTTTGCACCCTTTTTTTTTCACAGATCCCAACTAACTCTTCCTGAGGCATCCCCCCCACTTTCCCATTTGCACATTCCCCCCCTCACTGGGGTAATGATTAACTTCATCTTCCTTGGGAGACAATACCCCCACAACTTGTCTCATTCTTGTCCTCAGCCAGCAGGTACCCTCCATACTTTCCAGTGCTCATTTTTCTCCATTTCAGATGTGCACCTGACCCAAAAGAGCACTTTATCTCTTAACTTGTGCTGGAGTCACCTCCCTGAAAAGCATTTGCTAAAGGTTTGAGGAAGCTGCATGGCAGATGGGGAAATTGCCAGATCTGCAGCAATGGATGTAGTACCCATCGGGTAGCACATACTGCTAAAGAGAAGAGTTGGGGGTATGTTGCAGCTTCTTCTCCCCTACAGTGAATTCCAGATTGGGATTTGGGATAGCAGATAAAGGGGGATTCATATGAGTGAGGGAAACTCTGTCTCACAGGCAGGAAGGAAGCTCTCATAACCTTTTGATGTCCTGCATCACAGCCAAGTGGGAGCTAAATCTATTCCCAAACACACTGGTCAGTTATCAGGGCTGTCTTTATCTGGGACCTACGGCAAGGGAAAGGGAGGTCTTAAACCCCGCCACAGCTCTCTGCCCTCTGTGGGGGTTGGAGATTCCCTATACCTGCCATACATCAGCAACTGAGCCATCCTGTCCATCACCAGAGGCTTCGGGGTCAAGCTGAGCTGCAGGAGAAGACAGGTCTTTGACTCCCACTAGTGATATATATGGATTAAGGCCTCACAGACCCACTCCCCCCACAACTTCACCAAAATCCAGGGCTGGGTGTTCAAGATGCAGGGTACAACCTCCCCTGCCAGCTGAAACCAGGCTATTTATACAAGCAAGCCAATTAACGGCTCTCATGTTCATTCCCACATTGACACTTAATGATGATCCCTCCTGGGAGAGCTCACCAGATGCATGGGGTGGGAGTGCGAAAGCCCCAGGAAGGCAAACAGCTGGCTCTGGTGCAGTAGGAGGAGAGGAGAGCTAGGTTTGGTTGGGGTCACTCTATGCCTTCTGGACAACTTGTCTCAAACCTTGCCTCCCCCTCCTTAAACGGGAATCTCTGCCCTTGTAATGTTCTCCTCTGAGGGAACTGCACATCTCTGTTCTATCAGTGAAGATGGGCCCTGAAGTCCCAGAGTGCAGCCAATTAAGAGCCATGCCATGCACAAGCTGCCTTTGTATTTCTAGCAGTGGCTTGGGTAGCGTTTTTCCCACACACCATCTCTCCTTGCTCCTCTCCCCAGGAAGAAAAGAAAACATAAAAAGCTTCTGAGAGATGAAAAAGAATTTTTGAAAAGGAAGGCTAGATAAAGAGGTAATTGACAAACACAGTGTGAGGAGAGGCAGGGAGAGGGGTGAGGAATCCATGGGTATAGAAAAACAGAGGGTTGTGTCAATAATTCATGAGGAGGAAGAGTTCCTGTGCTCTGGAGGCTGATGTCCTCAGCCAGTGATGAACGGCTATCAGGCCAGGGCAGCAGGGTGTCAGATCATAGCTTGTGTCATGTCAAAAACGTGGTCCAGGCAGGCAGAGAGTGTGATGAGATGGAGATCTGGGCAAAGGAAGGATGGAAAGGTTGAAAAGAGAAACTGGTCCTTTCTGGGAGATGAATGGGGGCTAAGGAGCACAAAGGACATGAGGTAGGGTCTCTTAACCCTGAAGAAAAGTTGTGCTCCCACGCAATTATGCTACGTCTTGCTTAGCTCTGACTAAGCCATCTTTGTTCTACTTTGGGAATCATACTTACAGGCCTACTTGCAGTAAACTAAGTCATCCATGCCGTGTCCAGCTTACAGGACAGAAAGTTTTAGTATGAAGGCAGGGACAGGGCCCCTCCTGTCTGCAAACCTGCTGTACGTGTTTGTGCATTACCAGCCTCTGCTGAAGGCTCGAGGTTGTCTCCTCTGAGACTCAGTTGTGCTCCTGAAAAGGCTGCATCTAGACTGGGCTGCAAAGACCAGCTGCAGCATACTTCTTTGGTATTTTCATCCTACATCGATGAAGCCAGGGAGACTGTAGCATGCCATGGCTCCCTGCCCACCTGCATCCCTGCCCTGCCACACTGGGCAAGCACAGAGGATGTGGTCCCACCGCACATGAGCTGGCCACAGAACAGGGGTACATTGTGGAGCAATGACCATAGCTGAGAAGTGTTCTGGAGTGTTGAAGCTCGAATGTAGCCTAAAAGAGCTTATTTTTTTTCATCCCCAAGGGCTCTTCCAAGGGAGGAGGGCATAAGCGCCAGCCTTGCCACCACCGTGAAATTGTGAGCAGTTGTGCTACGCAGCACAGCAACAACTGTGAAATCCCGAGGGCAGTCACAGATTCGTTATACTGTCATGTATCTGGGTCAAAACAGGGCAGGCGAGGGGAAGTGGAAGGACAAGGAGAGCTGAAATCCTTCCTCCCAGACTGTCTCCCCCCGCGAGCAAGAACAAGCACCCACAATGTCAAGCAGGCTGTTGTCACGACCTGCTGCTGGAGCCGTCTGTGGCTTTTGCCAAAGGTGGGGAGAGGTGTTGCCCTTTCCCCAGCGCTCGCTGGGCAGACAAGGTCCCTCTGGGCTGCCCCTGTACTGGGCACTGTGGTCGCTCTGTCTGTCTCCTCCTTTGGGTTGCAGCAGCCTTTGGAGGTCTGCAGCTGAGGCCAGGGCAGGGAGGGAAGGTTACAGCCCAGGGAGCCTGCTGGGGATCACTTCCAGATCTGCCATGCCACGCCAGGGCAGGGCAGCCAGAGATCATGGAATTGCACAGTAACAGATAGATTTGGCCCAGGTGCCAAGAACTGGACAAGAAGAGAAGAAAGACAGCCTCATTTCATGTGCAGGGCATTGCTTCCCTCCCTCCACCTCCCACACTTTTCGCTGGCATGCTTTGAGACCTCCTTCCCCTCCAGTTTCAGCATCCCTTCTTGTATATCCAGGAGGTGATTGTTTCCTCTGTGTGTTTTTCTCAGCTTCTTCTTTCTCCCAAAGCACTTCCCCAAAAAATGGTACTGGCCATGTGTTATTGCATCTATGGTCCCCAGACACTAACCACAATGCCATCCTGTTGCTGAGTATCCTCACCAGCTGCCAGACTGAAGGACCAGGGAGAAGTAGGAGTTCCCTCGCAAAGTCAGTGAGTGCCCAAGATGCCAGGAAAAGCTCCTGATCCTTTCACGTCTGGTCCCATGCACAACCCACCATTTGTCCCTCTCATCTGGTGACAACCAGGATTTCCCCTGCCTCTTGCTTACACTGGGAGTTCTTCCCTGACCTCCCAGCCCTCCTCCCTCTCTCCGGTGCAGCACGGTCATCTCCCTCCTCCATCACTGTGGAAGATGCCAGCAGGCTGTGAGAGCGGGTCTGGGGAAAGAAGGCTGCATTTCATGGCAAAGCCAGTCAAGGTTTGGCACGGCACATCAACCCTTGGGCCTCCCGTGTGTTTCACCCACCCTTACTCTCATGCTCTGTCTCCTAACAGGCTTCTCCACAGACATCACCCGATGTGGTATACAGCTGGTATTTCTACCACCAACAGGGCCATCTTCATTTTTGTTGCCTTTTCCTCCTCGATGTCCCCATAAACAAAAATTTATTATCACAGAGGGCCATTATGGATAAATGATCTCCTGACAGCTCTATTTACCAGGGGCTAGGGAGGAAGCAGGAGCCTCTCTGTGTGTGTGGAGGTGGGGGAGGCTGAGCTATGCTGTAGCTGACAGTGGCATTCATCTGCAGAACAGTGCAGGACCTAATTAACGTGCAACGATGCTGCCCATGGCAGGTACTGCCACAGCAGAACATCAGCAGGGAGGCAAACAGACCGGGAGGGAAAAGAGAAGGGGGTAGAGAGACAAGTGGAAGAAGAGGGAGGGCAGGAGAGGAGGGGACAGGGGAAGGAAGGCAGGGCAATAAGGGCAGCCCACTGCTTCTCCATCACCCTACGGGTGCTGCCTCCCCCTGACTTCCCTAACAAATTCCTAATTGCAGTGACTTTTTGTTTTTCACCTGGCTGCTGTGAAGTGACAGCCCTTTTTGTAATGTTAATAATGTCTTCAAAGCCCAGAGCAGCATCCAGACCCCATGAGGGGTGCTGAGAGATGCAGGGGCGTGGGGCGGGGAGAGGAATGGAGCACACAAGGATTTTTTTACTCTTTCAGATTAATTTAGGAATCGGACTTTTGATTGACAGAGAGTAAACGAGCCCACTCCAGGTCTGGGGAGCCAGGCCTTGGCATCTATGGGCACACACCTGGCTGAAGGCGAGAGGATGGGGAACGAGGAGCGTGGAAGGGGAATGGATCCATGTGCATGGGCATACAGAGGTGGCAGGAGGTTTTGCTGTGAGAGGGCCAAATCAGCCCATTTCATATATTTAAATGAGTGGGTGATAAAAACCACGATGTGGCAAGGGGAGATGCAATGTCATACAATAGAAAAAAAGCTCTACTCGCAGTGGCTGGATGAGAGAGGTGGGAAAGACACTTCACAACGTGCCTATGCATGTTTGTTCACTCTGTGCCCACTGCTTTGTGCTCACCTGCCGCATGCCCCTATACGTACAGACGTCTCATTGCTCACGTGCTCAGGCTGTGTGTGCCCATGTTTATGTCCACCTACCCCGTGTGCCCAGTTTCTCAGTGTCAGCCTGTCAGACTCTAAGTGGCAGCTTGGATTTGTGCCTGCAAGGTGCTAGCCCAGGCTGCCGTTGCACAGTTGTGCAGCTAAGTGTGTGTGTGTGGGGTGTGTGTGTGCACACACTCATGCGTGCAAATATATGCTGCTTCACCTCTTTACCAGCTGAGTGTCCAAGGAGCTGCAGGGCATACGATGTCCGGACAGCAGCACTGTGCTCATGGATGCTGTGAATGATACAGGCTAGCCGTGGCAGTTCTCAGCAGCTCAGGAAAAGGCTCTTAACTCACACAGACAGCCGGTGCTGGGGGCAGCTGGCAAGGGGCTGGAAGCCAATCCATTGTGACAGCTGCTCTGCCAGGGGTGGTTGGGGGCTTCTCTCTTCTTGTTTTCACCACAAACTGGTTACCTAGTGTGAGGCTAATGGGGCCACTGCTAAATCCAACAGAAATGGGATCTAAAGGGACAAGTACAGAGTGCATTAAGCAGAAGAGCATCAGGAAAGCAAAGCACTCGAGAGCTGCATGCTTCTTGGTTCATGTGCTACTGATACACATTCCTCTTCTCTCATGGTCGCTGCTTTTCTCAGGGTCCCTTTTCCTTTCTATCTTCCATTGCTCCTCCTCTTCCTCCCCACCTCCCCCACGTCCTTCTTGCCCTTTCCCAAGTACGTTCCCTCCATGGCCCCACTGAGCATCCAGCCAGGATACTGTGAAAGCTGGAGCTTCCAGTGTGGCTGGAACTGCCCCTTTGGATATCTTTTGGCAAAGAAATCTGAGAGAGGACTACAGTCCTACTACCATTGCCACACTTTGTTCAGCATCCCTGGCCTTAGGCACTCTGGGAGCCCCAGAGCAAGGCAGGTTGCCAGCTATCACAGAAAACTGCTGGGTTTCTGCTTCCCAACGAGCTCCTGACAGCACTGGTGAGCCTCATGCTATGAGTACGGGAGAAAACAGTAACAGCTCTGAGCCTACTGAGGAGGTCCAAAGGGGCTGTGATGCCTCAGCATAAAGTTCATCCTAGTAGATAGGTATAGGTAACAGAGAGGAGAGCTTGAGAGCAAGCACAGAAAACCTAGAGCTCTGGATTACCCTTGAAAACCATCCTGAGTCCTCCCTGAATCTTTCTGTCCTCCCTCATGCCCCACACTGATCCCTTCTCCACAGCCCCCCTCTTTCCCTTCAGTCCACTGCAGAAATGCTGGTCCTTTCTCTGGTCTCACAAACTAGTTGGAGGAACCAGTGAGGACTCAATTTTCTATCCTCATAAAGACTGGGAAGGAAAGAAAAAGAGCATAATGTGTGACTTAGTGGAGGAAGCAGCTTTGTCGTACATCACCCCATAACTCTGGTGCCTGACAGAGTTTCTAATGCTGGAGTCACTTAAAACCATGGCATCATATTTGGTTAAATTGATGAACGGCACGGAGAGAGGAGACTCAGCCTAAAGCGCTGAACAGGGACCCAGCTGATGGCAGGCTCCCACTCTCGTTCACATTCTGCTCCCTCTCTCCACTAAAGGAGCCTCATCTTTTTAATCAGAAAGTAAGTGCTCTCCAAGTTACTGCCTGAAACATTCAGAGACACTCTTTAGGGAGACCTGGAAGCAGCAACGCTTGGCTTGGAAATTCTTCAATCAAGAGAGGACAAAAGAAAGGAAAGGACAAGGAGGTTCGGAGCGTTCATACATGAAGTATTGTGCCTCCTCAGTTGTCTAGTGGTGCCAACAACAGCCTATCAAGTTGCTGGGTAAGCTCAATGCCAAGCTGGACTTGACCAGAAGAGTGATGACTATAGGGGTTCTCAGAAAAGGCCACCTCTAAAATGAGCGAAGAGAAGTCCAGGGCAATAACCTCTCTCCAGGAGAGAGGAGGGAACTCCTGGGGCAGCACGATGGGGACCATGGGAGATCATTCCAAGGCTCCAACCTCACTGCAGCCAGTGCTGGAGGTCACGTCGCTGGGATCAGGCTAACCCTTTCTCAGAGCCTTTCGTTGACTCCCTGGTTTCATCCCTTCTCAACCTAGTTTGCTGACGTAAAGGCGAAAGGGTTTCTAAAGGTATCTGCCTGGTTTGGTGTTATTTCCTATCCTGTGCTGATCTAAGTGCAAAACAGTGGCAGAACATCCCATAAGCCTGTGAAAATCCACTTTTTACTTCCATTCTGGGATCAGACCCTTTGGCATTCAGGCTCTACCCTGTTACCTGTGTCTGCACAGCACCAAGCACGAAAACTGTGAGTTGCCTCACCCTCACTGTAACTCTGATCCTCTCTTCCACTTCTGCCCCCTGCCCTATCCTTCTTTCCTTGCAATCCCAGAACACTGTCCCCTGCTCTGCCACTGCTCCTCAACAGCTGCTTTCCCCTTTACCTTCATTCCCAGCCTTCTCAGATTCCCCTGCCAGGCACTGTATTTTTCCCAGTTTGTTACCACTGCGTTTTTTCCTCTTGATGTCCCCAAGGAGATCCCCTTCTGTTCTTTGCGTTGTTTTTCCTGCAGGTGCAGGACTCATTAAGTATCAAGTTTATGCATTAAATGTCAAGTTTTCTTTCTCACTCTTCTGGGCATGTGTTGGTTGGGGACACAAGCTCCTTGGGGGCATCCCAGCCATGGGGTGAGTATAGCTACCCCCTGCAGATCTCAGCCCAGGCAGCCGGGAAGAACACAGGGATTGCAACCAGGACAAGCTTTAATTGAGGACTGAGCCAAAGTAAACTCACCCAAGAACTTCTGGAAAAGCTGCATGCCTAGTTTAGATAGCTATGACCTGTGTGGCTGAACACACCTTTGGTGTTGCTCTATTTCTGCAGTGAGCGGGTGCACATTCCCTTGTATAAGAGAAGCTTTGGAGTGTGGGAGCACAGGGAGTCTAGAGGTTTAGGAGCCCTGCTTGATACTTGCATGCCTTTTGAGTTAATGGTGGTTCACCAGGTTTGGTGTGTGCAGACAGGATCCCTCAACCCCCCTCAGCCTCCAGTGCCCCGGTATGTGTGACACAGTCACCTACTCTCCAGTTTGCTTCACAGTAACGGTCTCTGCATCTTTGGCATTTTTCAAGCATCAGGGAGTTGGGGTAAGGATGACAGGTGAACTCTGCATGTGGAAGAGCAGGAATTTCATGTTACTACTGTGTAAAATCTTTGGAAACAAGATGATCATGGAAAAGTCTGTAAATCAAATGCCCCCTTCAGATTTACAGAGGTGTTTTGGCTGAGGCTTTCAAAAGAAGTGGTTTAGGTATCCAGCTCCCAACATGGCCACCGGTCCTTTCTCCTTTAACTTCCAGCCTCTGACTCAGCCTTGTCCTGTGCAACAGAAGCTCTGGGTGGCCCTTCC
>NW_009629404.1:65995-68264 GCF_000690535.1 Cariama cristata
TTTTGCTCGCTGGGGATAACACAAAGTCAGAGTTCAGCATTTTTACCATGTAGCTGCCACAATCGCTGGGATGCAAACACGAGGGTGGCCGGGAGACTCCTAATGTGTCACGGGGGGGAAGCACTGGAATATAACTTGCACTGCAGATGCTTCAAGGGAGGTCTGCTGAAATAAAGGCGACAGGGAACATGTAAGACTCGTAGAGAGCTCACAGTGGGTAGGCTAAATAAAGCAAAGAGGTGTGCTAGATACTGAAAGGCAGAGGGAGGAGGGCTGGAGCGGTAAGGGAGGCGGAAGGGGTACCTGGGGAGGGCACCTTCCCTGCTTGGCTGCTGGCAGGCACAGTGACGTCAGCCCAATAATTCCGGCTGTGGCATTTTCTAAACGCTGGCCGTGCTGATGAGCAGGGCTGCTGCAATGAGCTTACCCTCTGGAGAGAGTGCACACAGGGCTGGGTGGGGGAAAGGGAGGGAGAACCACGGTTTGGGACTGGAGGAAGAGAAAGTGACTTTGAAACGTTGCAGACTTCAATCTCCTCTGCTTGGGTGGCTGCTTTGAGGGATGGAGAACAGGTAGATGCAGAGCCAGGAGGAGGACACTGCCACGCATGGTCCCTGCAAGCAGTGAGATCAGCAGAGTTCTTCTCAACCAAGTGTCTCCCTCTCAGGGCTGGGACTGCTTCCTGAGGCAAACAAAGCCTTTCCATCCAGGGCTAAACTGTCTGTGACTAGTGTCTGCCACTACGCCATGTTCCATCTTCTCTGACAGCTTCCAAGCACCCCAACTTTCCTAAGTTGTTGGTCCCCAAAGTCCTCCCTTTTGCCTTGTTTTTGCTGGATATTCTCCCTCCTTTACATCAGCTAATCCTTAAGCAGAAAGGAACTCTTAAAGTCTCCTGATACATCATTTGCCTTGCCCAGGGGCTCCTTGGGTGGCTTCTGCTCCCAGAAAGCAGGGTGGGAGCACTGTCTCCATGTGTGCATCAGGGGGCTGCTGTAAGGGACAGGGCACCGGCTCGCTGTGTGTGAATAACTGCAAGGGTGGTGTGGGACCGCTACCAGAGAGGGATGGATGGGGAGGGATGGCAAGTGGCGGGTCCCATGCAGCGGCCCCAGCTCCCCGCAGCTGTCGGAGGTGCTGCCATGCTCACCCCGCATGCACCGCAGCGTGTGGGAACTCTGTGTCCTTCCAAGTCGGTGCCTCCCCATCGCCTTTGGCCATGAGTAATCGGCGCCGTGCTCAGATGGCACGGCCTGTTTCACGCCTCTTCATCTCCAGGCTCTGCCTGCCTATACCATTCGCCGCTCTAATCCTGATGAAGAGAAAGGCAGGGCAGGAAGACCCCACCCCTTCCCAAAACCAAGATCAATTTCCCTGGCGACAGCAAGAACATTTGGCTTCCACCTCCCTTCCCCTCTCTCTCCTCTCTTTTTCTGTGTGCTACATTTTCTCTTCTAATGAGGGCAACACCTGCTTCCCAGCATCGTTTGAATCCCTGAGCATCCTTCCCCAGTGAGTGCAAGAGGAACTCGGCAAAGGGATGGAAGGGCAGGTAGACGACACTGGAGGACAGTTCGCCTGTCCAGATGCTGGGTGCAGAGGGTGAACCACTGCAACAGCTGTCTTGGCTATGGGTGGGAGCAGGGCTGCTTGTGCAGGAGACTTGCAAAACTCTGGCCTCCAATCTCTGGGTGTTCGGGATCTAACGCTCAGTCTATCATACTAATCTAATGCTCCAGAGGTTATTTCATAGCCTGTGCACTTCAAGAGCCCACGGGAGCATAGGCCTGCCCAGCCTATTTAATCTGGGGGACACAGATTTACTACATACACCACATCTACACTTCTTAAGGCTATCCGGGGGATCCTCTGCTCTTCCAATTACCTAGTTAGCCAGCCCGAGCAAGGGACACCCGATGTGTCAGCTTCTAGCTGCATAGGACAAGCTTGTTGGGGGGAGCTGTGAACAGGGAGGTAGGGGGGGTCACTGCCTGTTGGTGTTCCCTGGGAGCCTGGGCTATGACTTGTTCACTGCAAGGCAAGACCAAAGGCTGAGTATTTGTGAGAGCAGCCCCAGGTACCAAAAAGCCCGTACGCAGCTTTGTTCTGCAGCACAAATCCCCATCTTTTCACCGTGCAGACTTGGATGTGCCAGCTGCGCGGATAAACCTGGCGACTGTGCTAATTGGGAGCAAAAGGAGAGGGGCTGAGATGTGTCAGGGAAAGATGGAGTGACTGAGAGAGCAGACGTCAGCAGCTGCATGGGGGG
>NW_009629404.1:68347-68597 GCF_000690535.1 Cariama cristata
GAGCGGGTGAGCACACGTCAGAGCTGCAGGGACTCAGGGACGGTGTCACAGGCCAGGCTGAAATATAAATGGAAATTCTCACTGAGCCAGATCAATGCCATATTGGTGAATGAGAAAAGGGAAGCTGAAGGAGTGAAGGAAGATAACACAGCCAGGGCAGCCCATCCAGCACCTTCCGAGGCACCCTCAGTAGCATCGTCCCACCCCACCAGTGGAGGCTGCCAAGAAGAGGGCTAGGGAGTCAGCGAAC
>NW_009629404.1:68641-87253 GCF_000690535.1 Cariama cristata
TAAACCAATAAGGAGAATGAACACACAGCTTTTTTTTTTGTTTCTTTCTTGCCTTTTCCATTATCCCACTCCTACCCGCCCCTTCCTCCCTGATCCCTGCCTGCACAGCTCTGGTACCCACGGCAATCAGGTAGCCCTCCTTTCCCCACCACCCCTACCCCCCAGCCTCTGACTCATATAGGATCTGGTTTATGTACTGACATTTCTCATTAGGGTTCCAGGAATCCAAGAAACATTGGGATCTTACAGCCTCGAGCGCTAATGCACGTAAGTATTCCTTAACAACATATTTACTCCTTCCCTCAGTCTGGTCCCAGAGGGGTTGGAGAGGCTTGGCCTGACAAAGTCTGCTGCTCTTGGAAGAGTCGGGCAGCAGCTGTAGGCAGTCAGGTTAAGGTGAGAGGGAGGTAGGGGAACAAGGGATATGATCTCTTAAGTCAAGGGATCTGTGATCTCCCTTGCAGGATGGGCTGGTCTCTACCTCCCCTAGCTTTTGCCCCTGTGGCTTCCTCATGGCCATGTTTCATTTAATTCTATTTTCTGCTTGGCCACAGCTCTGCACACCTACCAGCCCAAGTCGCACAGACACCTCTAGCCCCAATCGGGTCTGCCTTCATCTACCTCCTTTAGCCATACTGCCTTCTCCTCCCAAATTCTTTCTCCTTATCTAACACCTTTCTTCTTCTCCCAACTCTCTATACACTGAATTTCATGGCACTGGAGAGGAGCCTTAGAAAAGTCAAAGTGGAACAGTGCAAATTAGCCCCAAGGTCTGCCCTTTCCTACCATCTGTCTTTACCCACTGCTCACTCCCCTGTGTCCCAGGAAGAAAGCTTCCTCCAGAGCATAGGGGAATCTCTTCTCGGACACCAATGCAAGTGCTGAGAGTGCAAGTATTGCCATGCCATTGGGGCCTGCAAGTTGAAGACTCCAAGGACTAAGCTGCCAAGAACAAAAAGACAGATGGGTGGATCAGTGGCCCCTTTCAATCTGGATCTGCTGTGGTCTTCTAATGCCACAGTCCTGACCCTTCCTGTTCACCACCAGCAAGATGGTAAACCGTTGGCTTTGAAAGCCCCAGAGCCTAAAAGCAAAAGGGTTGCCCCTGTGAGAGAAACAAGAGCACTTTACTGCAGTGGATTTATTCACATTGAGAACTTTGTGTCTTTCTGGTGACTCCACATGGCTACGTGTATAGAGAAGCAAGCAGAAGTATTTCCATTTGATGGTGCTGAGGCTCACTGGGGTATACCACCAAATCTAGATCCTCTGTCTGACACTGATGCCTGACAGTTCTCCCTAGGGGCAGAGGAGCATCAGAGAGTCCCTGTGTCATCGCCGTGACTCTGCTTCTGTGAGCATCGCTGTGCCACGAGACACAGAGGGTTCCCACTTTGTGTAAACAGCACTGACTCAGCTCCTGCAAGGTGGAAGGAAGGACCATACCGCATACAGCCCTTTCCTTAGAGGGAGCGATCATAAGCTCTGTGGGAGGGTAACCCTGGCAAAGTCAGTCTGATGAACACAAGCCAGACTTGCTTACTGTCCACATCAGGACCACTCATGCAAGCACTAAAAGGTTGCTGGTGCTCTGGGGAAGGGATGTCACCTGCATGGTGACATCTTAGCAAGCCCATGGTCACACAGTTTGGATGGAGCAAGGCCTGTCCAAAGGCTTGCTTCAACATGGTGCACCAGCAACACCAAAGTGGGGCTCTGCCTAAGTACATTGTGGGTACATTAATTCAAGTTAGAGCCAGCAATATGGACAGACATGGCCTGCTCCACACCTTGCAATGGAGTCAAACCTCTACATGGCTCTGCGAGTATCACATCTTTCCCCTGCAGATTGAAGGTCAAGCCGCAACTTTCCCTGGGAGGCCAGAGCTCAGGAAACACATTCCACTTTGCTCTCTTGGATCAAAACTGCCTGAGAAAGAAATTTCCCATTTGCCCCAAATCTGTTCAGTGTCTTTGTCAACCCCCCCCCCTCCACCCTCCCATCCTGTGAAGTGAAAGAACAATCTTCCTACCCTGCACAGCACCCTCCTACCCCTCACCCTGCCTGCTGTCAGTCCTCATGAACATCACAGCCAGTTTCTGTGCCATTGGAGCAGTTTGTTTCTCTCTTGATTTTTCACAAATGATTATCAAAGTCAGAATTTGTCACCTACAGAATGAAAGGAAAATGAACCTTCAATCGCAGACACAGATCTACCTGCTGAGAAAGAAGGGAGTGGGGGGAAGACAGAGATGGGCAAGGGAAGGGAAAAGCAAGGAGAAGAAGGGCATGTGAAACAGAGAAGAAACCATGAACAAAGTGAGCAAGAATGACGCCAGGAAATACAGAAAGAAGGAGCAGAGAGTGAAGAGGCTGAGATGAGGAGACTAAGTGAGGCAGAGCAACTAAACCCAAAAGGGTAAAAGATAGTATGAAACATGGAGGGGCAGGGTAGGAGAGATTACTGTATCTGGAGATGGAGCAGTGAGATTTCCTCATTCTCCTTCCCATCCCATCTCCCACCTGATCCAACCCCACTACCTTCATCTCTCCTGACTCCCAGCAGGACTGGTCCCTCTTTGGTGCTGTGAAGTGATTCTGCCTGCCCTTCAGTCTGCACAGGGGTAAGATAACCACTGCGGTCTGGCTCTTCGCAATGCCTTGTCCCCATCGCTGCCCTAAAACATGCCCCCCCACACACACTTGCACACAGTTACGCATGTCTCTCAGATGGGAAGGTGGTTATCACACATCCTCTTAGTCATCACTTAGCAAAGTTAAACACATTTAGTGCTTAATCTTCCCTCATCAGTCAGGCCTTCCTTCGCCCCTCTATCTGCCGCTCTACCCTGCATCTTCTCCATTTTCTCTCTATTTCAGTTAATAAGCTGCCCAGCCAAGCAGAGCCCTCCAGAGAGGGGCCAGCAGCTCCCTGTTCCATGACTTGATGCTTCTTTAAAAGCATCATTTCCCTTTCTACCCTCTCTACTCCAGTTTATCTCCTCCAAATAGCAGCTATTAATATTGGTTTGTAATCTTCTCTACCCTTCCCTTCTCTACCACCCTTGCTAAGCCTAGCAATTTGCTTCCAGGTCTCTCAATGGCTGTTCTCCTTTAAATAACCAGTTATTGGTGTCAGATGAAGAGGGGGCAATTTTCAGTTCTTGAGAATTATGTATGAAAGTGTACGGGCTTCTCTAAAATAAGGGGAAAGTTGTGGGTGAGAGAAGTTTGACAATAAGAAGCCCATATACAAACAAAGCTCAAAGACAAAAACCACCAAGTATTCCAACTATTTAAAATTCATTGTGATAACCACATCTCAGTTGCATGAACCCAAAGACCTGCCATTATACCACAGTATTTGTGGTGTCACATACTTCTCAAGATATTTATCTGTCTATGCCTTCCAGTACCTTCCAGAAATTTATTTTTTTAGGGCAGTACTACCAAATCCCTCCAGCAGTCCAGGTTGCAGCCTGGGTTGCAGCCCAGCAGTGCCTTCCCTATTGATTGACTGGCCATATACCCACAACATAGTCAGATTTGGCCTTCTTCCAGCCTGTATGTGCCCAAAGTGACCTGAAAGATAGAGGCAGCAGGGTGAGGCAGCCCATTGTACACCTTGCCTTCAAAAGCTGTAATGAGACCAGTTTGTCAGGTATCCCAGAGAAATCATCGTGAAAGCCACGGAAAGAATCTACTCATTCATTGTGCTGCATTAGCAATGTAACGATCGCTTCAAAGAGGTCCAGCACACAAGCACAGAGAGATGCTGGACTGTACAGTCACACACACATCCCCACTGGGAAGGCAAGGGGGAATCCAGGACAGGACTGTGCGTGTCTGACAAGGATGAATAAAAAAGATGCTGCAGGTTTAATGATTGCTAGGGAGCTTGCATTTGCTTATGGATAAGGATGGAGGATCTGACTGGATTTTGAATAAGTTCTGCTACAAACTGATCGAGTGTCCTTTAATCAGGTGGATTTAGCTGCTGCCTTCCTTTAAGATGGTTCCAGGACACAATTAACCTCCTCTATGCACCGTTAGTGGTCATCACCTACACAGAGGCGTACACCACTTCCCCAAACAAAGAGGTATGTGAGAGTAAAGCTTGTTTGAAAGAAGGCTAAAGAAAGCATGCAGTCTGATGAAAAGATGAAATAACAGACAGGAAGTAAAAAACAACTAAGAGCAGCCTGAAGAAAGATTTTTGGGCAGCAAAGAAATTGCCTCCTAGTTTTCGACTTATCAAAGCAGTGCTTTATACTTCCCTGGGAAACAGAGGATGTCCCCAGAGGACTTCCTAGATCCATCATTAATTTGTCTCCTTAAAGGAAAACAATATACAGGAGCTTGAACTTCAACCAACAATTTGAATCAAAAAGATGCAACACATTCTCTGGGCATAAGTCTAGAGCAGGAATCCTGCAATGTATGTCTACTTTCCACTCTCCCATTAGGTTGACCTCTTCTCAGCACTTCGGTAGCTCCATATGAGTGGCCTGGGGAGGGTTCTGCTCTTTCTCTCTCCCCCGCAGCAGCACGTGTGTGTACAACAGGTCAGCAATAGCCAGGGAGCAGACACAGAGCTGCCTATGTATCCATCCCTGTCTTTGGATGAGCAGAGGAAAGAGAAAAAACGAGATGGCAGTAATATTTGAAGAGGATGAGAAGGAACTCACTTGGACCCTTGCCGTTTCTCTGTACACTGACTTTCCCATCCTCTACCTCCTGCTCCACTGCAGCCAAAGGGATTTTTTTCCCTGTTGACTTCAGAGGCAGCAGGAGCCAGCCACTAATTAGGATCCAGTATGACAAAGCACAGAGTAGCCTGACACTGCTAGACCGCAGGCGCCTAGAGGCAAAGGAGACAGCGACTGCCTGAGGATCAGTTTCATTAAGATGAAGAACATCAAACAGCTTTCCCTGAACTGACATCCGTCTGTCAAAGGAGCCTGCAAAGAAAGGCAGAGCTGACAGAGGCCCTAAGGAGAATCTCATTAGGATGGTTTTAGAGGGGCCTCTTGATGAGAGAGCTGTGGGGACTATCTTCTCCCTCCCATCAGGAATGGCTTGTGCCTGTCAGTTCGTTGTCTCCGTTCTCAGAGGCTGATGGGGATGGACAGGTAATACTGATGGAGATCACGGGCATGGGAATGTGACCAAGGAGGAGGCACAGGACTGAGGGAGAAGGAAGGGAGCAGGGCACCACAGAGCAAGTGCACAGAGGGAACATCCAAGCCGCGCCTCGCTTTTTGGCTCCAAGGAGAGGGAGCTGCTGTGAAGGGCAGACTACTACAGCAAGCACCCCATGTAGTGCTGGGCTGCCCAAGGGGAGCCTGGTGGGAGTGAGAATAGCATCTCACCTCCTTGTGCACACGTGCACACCGTGCAGAATTGAACACAGACAGCTATCCTGCTTTTTGTTCATAGGATTTGGGCGTAGCTTTCACTCCAGACACATCTGCACATCCCTAGAGGCTCATCAAGATCTCAGGCCAGCTGAATTAACCCACAGCCCAGCCTGACAGGTAGGGATATGCTTCCTGTCTTGAGGGAGCAGTGATGAGGAAAGACTCCTCCATTGCACATACAACAGCAACATGCATGTTTGGATGGAAGAGGTGTAACCCCAGGGACATACGGCACTCTGGGTCTGAGCTACAGCCACATGGCTCTGACATAGACCAATGATTTCTGGAAGGCTTAAAGTCAGGCATTTATCTAGCACTGTAACTCTCTCCTGAGGCACTCCTGATGGTAAGTGCATTCAGACACTTGCCTTGCAGTACAACGAGAGGGCACGGGCTCAAATTCCCCAGCCAGCTCTGATTCAGTAGTCACAACAAGTGTTCATTAGTGCCCGCAGGGACATACTACTTACTAGGTGTGGTCAACTGGGCATTGCACTCCGCTCAAGTGGGTCACCAGTCTTTAGCCTCTAGAACTGACCTTGCAATTGACTGCTACCCAAGTTGGTGACATCATTCAGTGACTCTAGAGGCTCACATGCGTAATATCACTGCCTTTTGTTAACAGTTGCTACTCATAGTCTCTCGATGTAGAATGAAAGCACAAGGTTTTCATTTCCTTAGAAAGCTCATGCTTATGGTCTGTGTTCGTGGCCATCCTTAGGGCTGCCACACATGACCTCATTGTTTTGTCTAAAGCAAGGCTGGGAGACCTAAAGCCTGTGGACTGGATATAGCCTGCAAGAGCTCAAGGGCCTGTGACCTATCACAGACACTTGGCATGCTCAAAAGACCTGCACCTGAGCAACACGAGAGATGCCCCTGGCATAGGCCAGGGTCTCTGCGTATGTCATCACCATCTCAAATCAAAAATACAGCTCACAAACCATATTCCCAACCAGCACTGAAAGCCACATGGTGCTCTCACTTTGTGTTACTGCTGTGCAGTGCTAAGGTATGTGTGAATTTGTGACCAGCTAAAAGGTGTTGGAAAGACCTGCTCCCTCCCCAGGAAAGAACAGGCTCATCAGCCCTGCACCAGGACTTTGCAGTGATGACATCACCCAGGCTTTGAAGAGCTCTGCCAGATGATGTCACATGGTACCTCCGAAAATCTGCAGTGCTGATGCTGTCCCTGGTTTTCAGGTTTAGCACAAATGATGTCAGTCAAGGAGTGAGTCAGAGGCCCAAACATTAGTGTTCAGTCCAAGGTCACCCACCTGTCTTCAGCTTCACCTTCAGAACATCTCCCGCAAGTCCTGTGTGGTACTTGCCAGCACTGAGCAAATGTTTTGGATAACCCAGGGCATCAAAAATGGCTCTGGAAACCAGAATCTCACCCCTTAGGTCCCTGAGGGCCTGCAGCAATGGTGCCATCCCTAGAGCCTTGCTCGGATGCTTTTCTTCCAGCTTTTCCTCTCTTCTGAGGACAGCAACTCAAATGTGGAGGGCTGTTCCCAGCACCTGGCTCACACTGCTGTCCCTCCAGCTGGCAGAGAGCTGAGCTGCATTTCATAGTGCATAAGTGCTGCAGAAACCCTTTTGTTTTGCCACCACACTTATTGTTTCTCTCACCCTTGCAGGGCTTGGAAAGGACCCATCACTGAGCCCTGACCAAAACTAAGGGGTCTCTGAGCACCAGATGGCAGGCGATCCCCTCTGCAGAGGCAACAGGAGCAGGGTACCTGATGTGTTCAGGCCAAGCAGGTGCTGGGAAGGGACATGATGTTCCAATCTCCCCGAGACTGAGAGTTATTCAACCAGCCTCCCTTGCTTCCATCCTCACTGCCGCACACCAGCCAAGTGGTATTTGAAGGTTTGTGGGGATGGAGGACAAGCACCATAAGAGAGAAGCCGTGCGTACAGACGGGAGGTTGTTGCGACTCCCCAGCTCCCCCTGCCATCATTGACTCAAGCCAGAAGGGTCACGGCTCTTAGGACTCCCCATCCCCACCTGAAAAGTGCCAACCCAGCACATCTCCAAGCCCCCGAAGTAGCCTGCCCAGCAGAGAGGAGGTTGGAGAGGCTCCACTTCAGGTGACCCCTCTCCTCCTGCCTGGCTCTCAGGCTCCTGCTCACATGCACGCTGTAGCTGTCTCGGGCTTTCTCACACGGGTTGTCTCTCACACACACAAGCTCTAACATAAACACAAAGGCTATAGGATACATGTCTCTCACGCATTGTATAGGATCCCTCTCCCTCACACAGTGTCTGTTTCACACTCACTGTCTCTCTCCCTCACACTCGTGCTTGCATACATCTCTTTTTCTTCTCTCTCTTTTTGGCATTGGTGGGAGTTTCAGGGAGCAAGGTTCTGTCTTATTCACTCTGTTCACAGTATCTCGCTCCCTGCTAGTCTGTACCATTTGTTTTGCTATTTCACTACTATTTTCTTTGCTCAGGGCTCAGTTGCCTCCCCTGAAGGAGGAGCTCAAATCCTTACGGCTTAGCAAGAAGCATGTCCCAGTTCTTAGGATTCACCAGACATGCCTTCATTGGCAGGTCCATGAGGGTTTTGCTTTAGACTCTGCTCTGTTTGGCTGTATTACCTGTCAGAAAGTGACACTTCCAGCATGTGGCAGGTTCACATGAGTCAACCTGAACACCAGGTGATCCTAATGTGAAAACACACTGTACAGTAGCGAAGATCAGCTCTGAGAGACTAACCGTTGAACTGCAGTTTGACTACCTGGAAGAACAGCAGATCCTCTTCTTCTTTATTGCAAGTGTGAATTATCACAGTGGGTACCCGTATGCAAATGGATCATTAATCAACTTCTTAATTTTCTGCTTCATTTTCTTCCCAGCTCACCAATCAGTGTAGGGTACGTTGTTTTTACAGTTGGGTCTTTGTGAAAGTAAGAATTCATATTTTAACAGCAGTGCTGTTCTAAGTTGATGTCTGAAGACTGTAAGAGTGGCCAGGTTTGTGGTGAAGGATGAGCTATGATACCAGCAGAAACAAATGGACAGGGCGTCAGGCACACACGCAGGTCTGGAGGAGGTAAAAGCAGCAGACCCAAAGAAGAGCTTGTCCATTTCTACATTTAATTGGCTTGTCCAAAAGAAGACATTTATCTCCATCTATAAACCTTGCCTCACCAACATTATTCCAACTTGGCAGGAATCAGAAATGCATGGATTCCTTACAGCAGCATCACCCCTCTTAGAGCTGCATGTCTCTCAGAAGACAGAGGAATTTCAGTTCCATCCTTCCCATCTGGCGTGAACCTTCCCATGCGTTCATACAGACTTAGACCTGCCACAGTGACATTTACATTCCTCCAGTTCTCAGGTACTTCTCCCAGTCACCATGAGTGTTCAAAGACTATTTAGAGTGACCTTGAAATGACATCAGCCAGCTTCCTTAGCACTGCTGGGTGCACCCCATCAGGGCCCATGGACTTACATATGTCCAGTTTGCTTCAGTATTCTCTGCTCCTCTTCCACCAAGGTTAAGTTGCTCCGTATTTTCCCCTGGTCTCTAGGGCCTGTCATTTCTGAAGGCCAGTCTTGCTAGTAAAGACTGAGATGAAAAAAGCATTCAATACCTCAGTCTTTTCCATGTCCTGTCTCACCAAAGCACCTGTCCCATTTAGTAGTGGGCCCACATTTTCCCAAGTCTTCCTTTTGTCATTTTGATATCTAGTATGTATTTCTGTCAGTTTTAAGGTTCTGAGCAGTCATGGGGATGGGGAACTCACCTGGAGGTTTACTCACAGACACTCAGCACTGTGTCCCAAAAGCAAGTAGTGCAGAGAGTACCTACCATCTGCTCTAGAGAGGATGTGAAGCAGACTGCAAACAAGGTCATTAGCACATCTAGCATAGACCTACGTGTCCTAGGATCAATCCCACAGGGACTTCCCTGTCTCAAGACTTATCTTGGTTCAGAAGGGGCTTTAGGTCATGAAGCCATATGTTTCAGCTTCTTCCTTGTCTATTTTCCCTGATAAAATCCTGATTTCTTCTATCCTACCACTCCCCACACACAATCCTGTGTCAGTAATCACTGACATCAGCATTCTCATCATGAGGCAAGTTTTGCTGCTAGGAGGATTCCACTGCCCTGGTACCATGGCTCTCCCTCTCTCATGTCAACTGATGTGCCTGGCCTTGGTCACAACACCTTCCAAGGTGCTGACCAGGGTGATTGCCAGGGCTCTGATGCTCAAGGCAAGCATGTCTCCAGGGCTGTCCTGACTTATATGGTTTTATTTGATAAGAAGCCCAAGCTAAATGTAGTTGTTTGTCCTGTTCATTTGTCTGATTGATGCTGTGTACATTTAAGCTTTTTTCTACCTGAGCATCCCACTTGCCCTTTCAGTCCATGCCAAATAGTTACAAGGCTTGAATTTTATGCAAGCACTGGCTGTGTGCTGGGAGAACCGTCAAGAGCAGATGCAGAAACTGTTCTGAAACCGTGAGTCTCACTGCTGCAATGTTGGGAAGCTTCAGATGCAGCTGTTTTCCCATCAGGTCTGTCAGATGATCTTAGCATCAAACTAAGAGTTATCTGGCGTTTCAGACCACTGCAGCAGCCTTGCTGGGTAGACCTTGGCACAAAGCTGACAGAGGTTGAATAAGATGTGCAAGAATGCAGAAGAATGGATGTACTGGATCAGCAGGAAAGTCCCAGTGTTCTGTCTCTGATGATGTTCAGAGCTGGTTGACTGGGCAAGAACAGAGCATGAGTCTTCCCTGTTTTCTTTTGCCTGATACTGGCCATCAGCAGTTTAAAGACTTACAGAGATTTGGTTTAAATACTTTGGCAAGGAGTTTCACAAGTTATTTCTGTACTATGATATGATGTTTCCTTGGATTTTCTCTTAAACCTGATGACTGATCATTTCAAGGACACTCGATGTTCTCATATTGCAAGGAATAATCAATGTTTTTGCCTTGTTAGCCTTCTTCAGACCATTTGTGATTTTAGGATCCTCAGTAGAGGAAAGATGCAGACAACTATGATTGATGCTGATATGGCAATTTTTCTGCTGCTGTTCCATGAAATACTTCCTTAATTTGAAAGAAAGATCATGTTCTCTGGGCGGATAAATTTGCCCCATCTGCCTGGTGGTCACCTGGTGATGATCATACAGAGAACAGAAAACATGTGCCACCTTCCACTGGGCCTTTTCCTTGCCTGAGATGCTAGCGATGGAGGAGTAGCTATGAGGGCTGCTTCATCTGGAGGATGAGAAACTCTGGCATCATGGCTTTCTGCAGGGAATGTTTCTGGCAAGAGCTTCCTGGATGTGTGCTGTCCAAGGAAATTTGGTGCAGATCCAAGGAATCTCTTCTGTCCATATTGTTCCAGGTGGTGTCAGCAGAAGCTGGGAGAAGGAGCTGACCCATAAGGGGAATCCTTTCCCACCCACCAACCTCCTTCATTTATTACAGCAGGTGGGGAGCACATGGTCCCCATCACACACCAGAGGAACCCTGCTGCAACTACAGAGCCTGATCATAGTAGGATCTGGCTCCAGAACATCACAAGTTGGCAGCACAGCCATAGCCTCTACATTGCTTGGAGACTCTATGTCCCAGACCATACCACTCAGCTTGGGCTGTTGTGTTCTGGTAAAGGAGAGAGGTCTGGTGCCCTGCAGAGCAAGACCACACACTCACAAGGTCTCTGCTAGAAGGCACACTCCATTGCTACCACTCTGCCATCGTTCCTTCCCCAACCTCCTGTCTGTACACAGCCTCACTCTGCAGCAAGGTCCAACACTGCCCCACCATCACATGAGGTCCTGTCTCAAGCATGGACAAAGCAGATGCTTGCCTCTCCACCCTCTGTTCGGCTTGATGGATCCCAACAGAGGCATGCGGTGAATTAGCCTAAGATCCAGCTGTAGAACAGCTGGTTCAGCTAGATCCCAAGACATTTTTCTTTTAATTGGACATCTTGTGTCTCTCACTGCTGCACTCGGAGACCTTGATTTTCACCTGAGATCTTCCTGTGTACTAGGAATCTTTGGAGTCTGGCTTCAGGGCTCCTGCAAGTGAAGCAAGAAAAAGTCCTAATTACCCTATCCATGAACAAGCTGCTAAAAATACCAGAATCACGTGGGATTAAGCCTGTGCTTGCTGTACACAAAGATATGGTTTGTTTAATAGATCACTGCAACACAAAGGTCTGAGGGATTCATTGAGATTTTCTTTCTCTGCCCACCAAAACTGCTCTCTGACTGAGCTGTTATATGTCAAATCAAATTCTTCTTTGCCCTGCTGAGAACCTATAGCAGTGCTGGGTCTGTCCCCTGCTTGTAAAAACAATATGTTACTTTCTCCACTTCAGTCATTTCTGAGGCAATGCCCCTGCCCAAATCTATTGGACTTCCTCTGTACTGTGGTCTTTGTTAAGAAATTCCAGTCCATGGGCGATGCCCAGACACTGCAGTAGATCATCTCTGGGATCAAGGTGTGGGAGAAGTTGGTTACAGCTGAGATCATTCAGTAAGGAACCAGGAGAGACCTGAGGATCTGGCAGGACCGTCTGTAGGGGAAGGTGCCTGATCCCTCATGGAAGTACTTTCAGGGATGCTTTGAGTGTTCACCAGGTTCCTATTGCTGATGGCATGGCATCATGTTAGAATGGGCCTACCCCTGCCCTTCCCACCCCATAATCAAGGCCATTTCTGGTACAGTCACGACTGGGGTAATTTGGGCAAAGACATCACCTCAGAAATGACTGATACAGAGAATATCCAGCTGCTTGGTGGGCTACATTTCCCTTTTGCTTTCCTCATTTTGAAGGGCTGTACCTTCACGTTATTCCAGCCCCTGTTTAATATAAGAACAAGGTTCAGTGTCCAGTAGGCTCTGTATTTTTTCTCTAAAATTAAATTTCTTTCCTGACTCAGCCTAGAAGGACAAAGCTGTAGGACTGGGAAGGAGCTGGGGGTGTGTGAAAGAGACATCCTAAATTTTTTTCACACACTGACTGTATCTCAGCTGCATCCCAGATTCCACCTTCTGTCAACCCCAGTGCAGTCTTGGTTGGCCCCACTGCAGTGCATGTCTGGCTGAGAATTTTAGCAGGACTTTGGATGACATATGGATGCAGAAACGCTCAAAACCCAGTGGTGAAATCTTCCTCAGGCAAGTTTTACCTTTCTTCATCCCTTTCTGAGCAATGAGCTGGCATTTGCTTGCCTAGTTTGTTGGGTTTTTTTCCACCCCATATGGTCAATATTAAATTTTTGGTGAACAAAGGTATTTTTCACATTCTGTTTCCCTGTGGGAAACGACTTCCTTGCAGGTTTGGATGACTCAGGATGTAAGGAATTATATTAGATATTATATGAGAGAGAAAAATAGGTGGACACGGAAGGATACGGAAGGGGTTGAATGGATTAAAAGAAATGGAGAAATAGAGAAAGGACAACAGATGGAAGGTGGCGAGTGAAAGCATCAGGAAAGTGAAGGAGAGGAGAGATGGAGGAAGTCATGATTCCCTAAGGAACAGAGAGGTGAGAGACAGCAAAGGAAGGTGGGGAATGGAGAAAACAGGAAAAAAAGGAAGTGTGAGGGGAGTGGTGGGTGGGAACTGTGAAGAAAACACAGTATACAGGAAAGGAGGAGAGAGGTGATGGCCTAGAAGATAAAGCAGAGTTGAGAGGAGAACCCGTGTCCTGTTCTGACAGGGCTTTGGATGACTGGCTGCTTCTCACAGGTAAGTGGCCAGGCAGAAGAGGCCCAGAGGTTTGGTTGCCGTCATGTGTTGCCTCCTTCCATCTGCCACACCAATTTTAGACTTGGGACTTAGTGATGTGGAGAGAAAGTGAAGGAGACAAATCTCTTCCATTTCCCAAAAACACTTCATGAACTCTATCTAGGGGATAAGGAAAGTGACTTTCCAAGAGACCCAGAGAAGTCCATTCCTCCCCCAGAGTCAGAAGGGAGTTCTTCAGTTTCTTCAGATCCAGGAGGTCTATAACAGTGTAAGTTCACAAACGTAGTGACCTTCAAGTTTATACTCTTCTGTGGAAAGATCCCATAATATGTGGGAGTGATCACTTCAAGGCCTTCTAGAAACAAGATAAGTTTCTTATTCCTCTGAGGGGGTGGAGAGAGGCTGTGCTGGCAAAGGCGACCTCTTCAGAGCATCCCTACATAGCAACAATTGCAAGTAGGAAGGAGAGCTGTCATCTAAACCTCGCTCGCTGGCTGGCTAACCTGCCCCAGGCGGTTTCACCTTCAGGCACAATGACTGCACAACAGGGCTGGAGAAATCAGTGCCCTCTTCTCCATTGAGGGTCTGGGTGGGGGTGAGGGAGCAGTGTCTCTTCATCATCCCCATCATCCCCAGAGTCAAACAACCCAGCACTGACAGAGTGGACACAGGTGTGGACAGAGCAGCTTTGGCATAATGGGGACAGCAAAACCTGGAGAATCATCTCTCCCTCTCTCACACTCCACCACTGGGCTGGTGCTCTCTTCCACTGCACAGTCACAGGCAGGCCAACCTTCTTGGAGAAGCAGGAAGGGCCCATGATACCTTCTTACAGAAGCAGGCTATGCATGCCAGAGCTGAGTTGTCATCTGGCAGTTGTGGGTGGCCGAGTGCCTTTCAGAGGTCACTCAAGCCTTGGTTTCTGTGGATGTTGCCCTGGCAAGTTCTTCCTTCCATCCCAGCTTGCTGCAGCAGTGGAGGGAGGAATGAGGACCAGGGAGGGACCTGCAACCCAGCTACCTCTCCAACGTCAGACCACAGCTCCACAGGAGTTTAAAAACCCTCCACTTCCACCACATCAGTCATTAAGCCTCAGGACCAGCTCAGGCTGATCTGCCTCCTCAGGGCCTCTTTTTACCTGCTGGATTTTAGAAAGCCATTGCTTTTACTGTAGCAAAAGCCAAACTCCCATCAGTTAGTGCTGAGAACTGGCACATTCAGTTGCATTTTCTCCACCATCATATCCCCCCACTACCCCACTGCAGTCTGTGTCCAACCTTGCTTCTCGCTCTTCTCAGCTGTTCCCTCCACCCCAGCACCTCCAAAGCCACTAAGGAGCTGTAACACCTTTTTTCCTGGCCACCACAACCACCACCAAGGCTATTGACACCTCCTTACTCCTCTCCTCTTCCCCAAAGGCACCGTTCCCTACAATGGACCTGAAAGGAGGGCACTGTCCTCACAGAGTATGGTAACATAGCCCTGGAAAACCTCTAATTAACCCTAATTATCTCATTCACGGCTTCATCCTGGCAGCTCCTGCCACAAAGTGCTCAACAGATGGTGTCAAAAATGCCAATTATCTCCCTGGCTGCCACTTGAGAAGCAGAGAGAAAGAGAAACGGGTGTCACAGGCAGGGAGAGTGGTGGGTGATGGTGACACAAGAGAGAGACGGAAAATGTACGGCAGAGAAACAGGGGCAACAGCTCTCTCCACACTTTATCAGGAAGGGATGAGAAGCTGGGATCTCCTGCGTCTTCTGGCCCAATGTCCAACCTGAGCAAAGCCCAGAATGAAACCCCTTTTCCTCCAGACGAGCAGATACACTAAGCAGCCACTTTGCTTTGACTAAAGGCACTCATACACAACAGGTACAGCCACTTCAGCTGTTACAGGCTTAACCTGCTAGGGCAGTCACCTCCTTGCCCTGATGGATCTGCCCTATGACACAGTTTTACTTGGCCTGGCCATTTTTGTCAGCTGCATCACTGTCCTGCAGCAGAGGACCTTGGTCCAACAGCGTGCACGAGCCATTCTCAGCTGTTAGGGATTCCCAGTCATCCCCACCCTTAAACTTCCCCCTGGATAAACTCCAGATGTTCCAGAAGGGAAATAATAGAGAAGAAGGAAATCCCCAGGCCTGTGTGAGCAGGTCACAGCAGGCAGCTGGGGAAGGCTTGTGCCTCTTTGCGCACAAGTCTGCGGGCAAGCCTGGCTCTTCCTCATGCTCCCTGCCTGGCTGTGCTTCTCCCTCCTTCAGCCACTTCACGCCCAGAGGTCCTCAGCTCCCCCCACCCTTTCTTCAAGCCCCATCTTGTTATTCAGGTCCCGTTTGTCCCTCGATACTCATGGCAGAGCCTCCACTGTCTTTGGAGCTGGAGCAAGACAAGCGGGACAAGGCACTGGGCTGGAAAATTGGGTGCAGAAGTTGCAATGAATTCTTAATGATGCCCTTTCTGTCGACATATACAGAGAGATGGAGCTGAATGCTTTTCTTTTTTAAAGTGTTCCTTATTTAAAAAGTGATGAGGCTTTTGATCCATTTACCACAGTAGCATTGGCTGGGCCCCTGCTTACTTCTGCCTTGCTTAGCAGGAGTCACCAATACAGCTCCTTGGACTCACTTTCGATGCCGTTCCCTCCTCCTTTGAGGATGCGTGTTAACTATCAGTCCCTGAGTAGTCTGGCAATCCCACTGCAAGAGGTATCATATAATCATGTTGTGAGAGCCAGACCCTCTCCCCGGGAGCCTGACGAGGGAAGGGCAGACACAGATCCCTGTTGGATACTTGGGAAGCCAAGGAATGGAGCAGTTCTGCACCCTGCCGTAGCCCCACCAAGCCTGTGGCAGAACCTTGAGTTTGGCCATATAGTGCAGCACCAGTGACACTAATCCATCCATCCATCATCTTAACTACGTATGTGAACCTGTTCCTTGTGTATTTGAGTCTTCCCACCATCTCTCTTATCCTTTCACTCCTAAATCTTTCACTCTCAGGCTGTTTGGGTTTGCCTTCTCTCACTTTGCGTTTGCTCCAAGGATGAGAAGGGAGATGTACAGGTTGTTTGGTGACATCTTCTGTTCGCCTGCTAAGGGTGGGCACCGTCTGTGCCCTTACACTCCCAGATCCTCATGGGCTCTGTGTAGATTTCAATCTGTCCTCCAGCTCTGCATGACACACATCTTTGTGTTTTAATGGACAGTGCATCCAAGACCTGGGGAAAGACGTCGGCCTGACCATTCCCTAGCCTGCACTGCTCTCCTTCCCTTGAGAGACAGCCCTTGGGACAAACGTCAGCAGTGTGACCCTCACACCCTCATCCACTTGCTCACTGCCCTTCAGAGCTGTTGGTTATTGGTTCCCTTGGAGCCAACATTATCTGGAGGGGAGAGATTCCTCACTCTTCTCTCTTAGGCTTGGCCTGACCCTGAGGACTAGATTGCTTGGGGTTCCCAGGCACTGGAGCTGCAGAGAGCAGTGGTATCCCCTAATCTGACCTGGCTATTGTAAAAGCCACCAGGATTTGGACAGGAAATTAAGGCTCAGAAAGGAAGTTACCTTTGCAGTGGAAACAGGATTCATCTGTCAGGCTGCGATTCCACCAAAGATGCTTTTCCAGTCCTGACAGTCAGTCCATAAGAGGGCAATGTTGCCCACTTGCCTGTCCATTTCACAACCCATACACATACGCACATGCACGCATAGGCAAAGAGATCTCAACTGTCCGGCATGATTTCCAGCAAAAGTCTCTGTGGCTGAGTCAGTTCTTCCTATGCTGCAGCAAATGATGGCTTGGATAAGTTACTGAACTTCATGGGGAGCAAAAAGAAACCACGTCAGCATGAACCAACCACAAGACAACACAAAATGGTCTTCTTGAGTCTGCAGCCAGCCTAAAACGTGGAAAGCTGTGCTGTTCTTCTCCGTGATGGGTTTTCTTAGCAGGCCAGCTCACGGTGGTGACTCCCTCCCTCACAGTGTCCACTGCAGCCACTTCACTGTTCACAGCACAGTGCTGGACCTTTCTCCCACTCCATGACGCAGCTGTCATGGTCCACCAAGCAGGTTCTGGAGGCAGAGGTCAGTGTGGTTTGCTGCAGGGACTGCGTCAGCTGGACGCAGTTATATTCAGAAGCACTGGAGAGAACAACACAGATTCCCAGACGCAGCTCACACCTCATCCCTTCCCCGGACACACACCAGCTCACAGAATCCTGTGCAGAGCAGAGGACTCCCAAGGTCTCTGACTGGAATCAGCCAAAGGCTGCTTAAATACAAGCACTGCTTAACTTTCATCACAGATCATTTTGGCCCAGAGGGCTGACTACAGTGTCTCCGTGTCCCCCCAGTCCAACAGTCCCCACCTGGCTTCAAGGCATTTGTGATTACTTCAACCCTGACAGTCTTCCCTTCCCAAAGCATCCTGATTCTCCTAGACAGCATTTGCAAATACATCTTGTCCTTTCTCATCCCTATGGCAGAGCAACCAGATGAAATGCAGGGACTATGGAGACAAAATCGAATTTAGCAACAAAATAAACAGCATGGGGGCACTCTACTGATTAGATTACGCCTCTTTATAATTTATGCATTAAATCCTCCCAAGGTTTGAGATTCCCTGGCTCAGAAGGCCCATATCCCTGCACGGCAGAGATACAGGTGCCAGGAACACCACCTTGACCCAAAGATCCAGCTTTCCACCAAGCACGTGAAACTCTGATTAACCCCAGCAGACCTCCTCTTTCTTATGCACCATTGTCCATCCCCAAGAGGTGCACAGCCCAGCACCATTCCTTCCCACACTCAATCATTCTTCCCAAGTCCAATGAAGAATGTGTCAGACTGTGAAGCATCTGCCTGTAGTAGCATCTGCCCCAAAGGCTGCTCTAAAATCAATTCAAGCATTAATAAGAGTCCTCAGCTACTGCAGCATGTATATCCAGCAGCTGATGTGTCCATATTCACAACCCCCCAGGACCAATTATTCCTGCCCCTCCCTACACTAGGAGCAGAGGCTGTGAGCTCAGCACACCCAAGAAAGGAGCTCGGAAGCCACAGTTAGACCCATCTGCTCAAAGCTGGATGTGCAAGGGCAAAAGAAGAAACCCTCTGAGCCAAGCAGCAGTACCACTCTTGAGGGAAACTAGAAACGAGAAAAAACAGGAGGCAGGGAAGAGATAAGACATGCAAGGGAATGGCTGCTATGTCACCATGCACAAATTGGCCTAATTATGTGTATAAATGCACCAATAGCCACGGATTTGCTGGCTGTATTCTTGACTTTAAATATTGATGCTTAGGAAGAGCTGAGATCAGGATAGCTGGTGGATTAGACTACAGATTGCTCAGTCATTACCCATGGCCGAATCACCTGGCTTGGATTGCCTTCCTCCAGAGAGCTCTGGGGCTTGGGCAGAGGATGCCTCTCACCAACAGCTGAGGATTTGTC
>NW_009629404.1:87271-87825 GCF_000690535.1 Cariama cristata
CTAAATCCCAGAGGTGCTGGATGCATGCCCAGAATGGGGCATGAACTGGGTGCTGATCGGTGCAGGAGGGGACTGATATCATGGCAGAACTGAGGACTCAGTAAAAATGAGGATGTGTCCAAACAAGGCGATACCCAAGGGCAGAGAAAGGGTGTGTTTGGGGGGAGTAGATGGCCACTGAGTGCCTGGGAGAATCCAGAATCCTTCTCCCACGCCCTGACCCAGATTTCTCAGTTTCTCCCATACCCCGTTCCCTCCCATCCCATCCCACCTCCTCTACAAGACAAGGCTGGGACAAATGGACTCAGAAGCAGCTTTTCATATGTTTTGTTTGTTGTTTTTTGGGTTTTTTTGTTGTTTTTTTTTTTTTTAAATAAGAAATTTATTGCAAATATAGAAATTGATTTTCTCCATACAGGAATCTCCGAGTTGAGGAAAAATTATTTCGTGCCATTCAGTTTTAAAACAAGAAAATAAAAGAAAAGAAAGAAAGAAAAAAAAAGAAAGAAAAGAAAGAACGAAAAATCTAAAAGAAGAAACGAAAGAAAAAAAAA
>NW_009629405.1:0-18197 GCF_000690535.1 Cariama cristata
GGTACTTTGATAAATGCTGGACAGCTGACGGACTTTCTTTATTTCAAGAGCTTGTTATGGGAAATAGTCATCACGTTTGAGCGAGTCCACAGTCTGATAATTCACAGACGGTCCGTCACTGGGTGCGCGGGTGGCTGAGGGGTGTAGCGGGGCAGGCGATGGCAGGACAGCAAAACTTTCGCTTAGGTTTTTGACAAGAGGCTGTTTATGTGCCTTTACAGAAAAGAAAATAAACAGACAGGGTGAAACTCTGGATCTTAAAAAAAATTTCCACTTATTTCAGTTTGAGCAACATTTCCGATTTAGGCTTTTGGGCTGATTGCTAAATGCCTAATTCACGTTAAACGTGTGCAACCGGCTCTCTTAGGCTAGGCTTTTGGAGACTGGAGGTCTCTTCTCATCTCTTTCCTTCTGTCCTACCCCAAGTCCCCACCTCCCGTAGGCTGTAATTAGGACTGGATGGGACGACTGTAAGGACATGAGCTCCCGTACCGTATACACAACAACTCAAATGCCAAGATTCTCAATCAGAAAGATTGTATCTTAGACCCTCATTCTGGCCTTGTGCTGGATCCTGGTTGCAAGACAAACCTCCAGATAAAAGGATATTTTACATCTGAATCATGAAAAAGAGGTGCAAATGAAGGCTGGGGTGCTGAGATGTGGGGATGGAGCTAAGGCTGGAATTGAGGCCAAGCTGGGAGACTACCACAAAAGCCTGTCTTAGAAATACTGTCTTTGGTTATTCTCCCAGTCTCAACTTTTCTGTGCACAGCCTGTCTCACACTTTAGATGTCTTCTTTCTGTTTTCAGTTAACTCAGTATATGTACTGAGTTAATTATCTCATAGAGAGAATTGCTGAAAGGTAGAGGGGGCTTTCAGGGTGGAGTTGTATGCAACTAATACAAGTGTTTGAGATTAAACTGTGGCTGTGGCACAAGTCCTGGATTAGGTAAATAATATGAACAGTCACCAGCCCTGAAGAGTATTAACCGTCTAAGCAAGACAGGTCTAAACCAGCTAGTCACACTGGGAAACCCTGAGAAATAAATGAGAGGAATTGGAAGAATTATTGCTTGCCATACACTTGCTATGAGTTTGGTTACAGCCTGTTTAGTATTATTAGGGACAGTTGTTTTCACTATAGTGTTTGGCTTTTAAGTCCTTGGTTGCTTTTGTTAACAGGTCTTGTTAAGGGTGGGATTCATCTTGGCTAGTTGTATTTGTGTGCCAAGGGGAGGTTTAGTGCAAGGCAACTTTTCTGCGAGCGACTGTAGAGGGAGCTTAAGGAGAAAACCCTGGAGAAAAGAGTAATAGTGTTTAGATGGCCAGTGTTGGGTGGTGTGACCCCAGCCCTGCTTTGCCCTCCTCAGTTCTGCAGGCACATATATATACATATAAATAAAATAATGTGAGCTGTGGGATCAGGACGATGAACGTGAGCTTTATATCTCATAAGGCATGTTGTACATTTATTAGGGTACTTTTTTGTGGAATAACTTAAGTGTAGGAGTGTTATCCTAGTTTAGTTAATGGTAGATTATCTAGAGTTTACTTTTGTGCTTATTTGTCTTAAATATAAGCCTCTAACACCTCTGTCTCATGTAAATGCATGTAATTTTTACTAAAAAGGAAAAAAAGCCTGTAATTGCATGCGCATGGATGAATTTATCTACTTCAGACTACCACCTTTTGCTTGCAGACAGGTCTGTCATTGCCACTGAATTAGAAGATTCTTTTTTATCCCCAGAGTCTCAGAGTCCCTCAGAGTTTGAGCTGCTCCTTCAGAGAGAGAGAGCCAACCCTGCTCTTTGTTTTCTCTCCCTACCTTTGCTGAAGAGTGTGTATACCTGTCCATCGTAGCATGCCAGTTGTGCAAGCCGTCCTACCACGTCTGTTAGCCCAACCGTGCCGCTGCTCTGTGACTGCACGTGGAGCTTCAGTTCCTCCTGTTTGTTTATGATGCTCACGTGGATGAGCGGTGGGGGGTGATTATCTGAGGGCTGGAAAAGACTCAACAATTTCTTTACCACATCCCAGATAAGCAGCAAACCTGAGACAACAGGTCAAACCAACAGAAGGATTACTCTCTCCCTTGTAGGAAGGAGTTTCCAACAGCTATCACTCCCATTTTCTTCTTTATATAGACATTTGGTTGAGCCTTAGCTGGCTTTCGTGCCTCCCCTGATGCAAGGTGACCTTTCTCCCCTGTTTCCAGAACTGGAAGTGGAGAAGAAGCCCCAGTTGTCTTGCTAGAAATGACCTGCTAGAAATTACAAGTTTCAGTCTTCCTCCATTCCCCAGGGAGGTGGTGGACTCACCATCCCTGGAGGTGTTCAAAAAATGTTTAGATGTGGCACTTCGAGACATGGTTTAGTGGGCATGGTGGGATTGGGTATACGGTTGGACTTGATGATCTTTGAAGTCTCTTCCAACCATAATGATTCTATGATTCTATCTTGGGAGTTTTGTCCCTTGAGGGTAGTCTTTAGGTTTCCCTCCTGCCTTGCAATGCAGATCTTGGATTCTTAGCTCTGCAGGGTCTCTGAAAATGCCGTATTGATCTGTCCATCCTGCCTGATGATGTACATACTCGCCTCTTCTCACAACTGCTTCGTCTGGCAACGGAGTGCCACAACCACAGCATACTTCTGACAGGAGGGAGGAAACCACTGTTCCCATCCTCAGGGAGGGGCACCACTCCCTTCTTGCAGCCTGAGACTTGCACAGAGGCATCCTTGCTCAGTAGGGCTCTTTGGGTCGAGGCCCCTGACGTGCCAAGGCCACAGGTGTGCTCCAGCCGGTGTTGGAGACCACATGGCACATCACCACAGTTAGTGCATGGTCCTCAGCAGAGGTTCTGGGCTCCTTTGCACTCCAGATGAGACATCGTTACCAGCTCTTTGCCTATTGGTCATACAGCTCCGGCCAAGCAAGGGTTGCAATAGGTGCTTGTCAGTCTTGGGGCAGAAGTCTGTTGTAGAGGAAAGCTATGGGTACTCCCAAGTCAGAAAGCAGCCAACGAAGGCTGACTGTTGGAGCTGGCAGAGGCAAAAAGCAGATAGCAGATGGGAGAAGTTAACCCTCAACAACAGCAACAAGTCACCCGATGTTTCCTGAAGAGTTTTGCTGAAGAAGTACTCTGGAAATTGCTACGGGTCTGTTAGATGCCTCTCTGCACATTTGCAAATATTCTGTTCTGTTCTATCCGGGAAACTCTCTTGAATGCAAAAATAAGTAGCTAAATAGGTGCAGAGAGTGGAATCTCCTAAAAAAAATCCTTGATGCTTATATCAAAAGCTATTTATAATGAGCCATGCTGCATTATCGCTGGCAAGCAGGGAAGAGATGACATAGTTTCGTGAGTACTGTATTCCAAGAGGATGGATACAAAAAAGGAAGTGTGCATGTAGTGCTTATGGCAGGGTATTTCCATATTCCTTATCCGAGACCTTGATTTTCCTACTGCATTGAGCAACGAAGTCTCTTATAGCCTTTGGCTTGACCAGTTGGGACTTTCAGCTTTGGTACATTATAATTTTTGCTGCAGTAATCTACTTTAATGTTATTTAACTGTGGTTGCTCCTGCGGTGTTACAAAAGTAAGCAGATATTGCAGTGTGCAGCACTTCTCGGTGTCTGCCTTTGGCAGGAAGGAGTGGATCTGATGTATTGCTTGTTAATAGATCTTCCTCCAAAAGTCAGCAAATCAAGGCGAGGCAGACTGCCCATGCTCTTTAGAATTATCATCCCTATATTGCTTCTAGATGTTTATAGTGCAGGAGATTTATAGCATTTTTTGAATTTCAAGTGCATCCCATTCTGGGATAGCATAGACTCTTCCCTACTCCTGAATTCTTGCAAATGTCGGTATTAATACCTTTGCCTTTGCAGTAAGTCTGTGGAATGCGTGAAGGCATGTTTATTGTTTTGCAGTACTCCACCGCCATTCAGAACAACATTCTTGCAGTAGCAGAAACAATGCAGAGTGGTGTTTTCAAAATTTTGCTGCCACTTCAACTACAGCCTGTTTCTAGTTTATTGCCTCTGACTAGATCGATGGAGTCCTTGAAAATTTCTTTTAAATGATACAGAGCTGTTTTCCAAAATCATATTTTTTGTCAGGAAAAAAAAAAAAATAATCCGGTTTGGGACAGCCCTGTGAAGGGGGCAGAGGAAAGATAAGTTGGAGGATACTGGCTGAGTGGTTAAGAAACTCAGCTGACACACAAGAAGCTCAAGTTCAAGCATCTGCCCTAGATTGCCGTGTTACTTTCACAACACATTGACGAGAACTCAGTTTCTTTCCTTGTTGGCATTAGAAGGAAACTTCTGACTAGATTGCCATGTTACTTTCACAACACATTGACGAGAGCTCAGTTTCATTCCTTGTTGGCATTAGAAGGAAACTTCTGAAGCCTCAATTTTCTTTTTTGTTTTTCTTTCATGAGTCAGTATTCTTGTTTTCCAAACAGCTCAGTCCGTGATAAGCTACTGAGCTTTTCTGGTTCTGATACAAAATGGTTGCATCATGTACGTATCGGTCTGACATATGGACTATGAAATATTCTTCAGATGTGCACAGTATAATTTCTTCTGGAGTGCGGTAGCAACAACTGGCATATAATGGAGGCAATAAGGATCAAAACCACCTGGATATCCACTTACGCTGGCAGAAATGATGGAGTTGCTTTTGCAAGGACTTTTTCAAATCAGTAGCTAGCAAATTCTTTTTAATGATGGCTCTAGGCTTTCCCAGACACCTGCTGTCAAGGATATATCATGGCAGTGCCTGGCCAGGCTTTTACCATGTACTGATACCAATAAGTGAGGTGAAATAGCCTTTTAGGTTGGCATTAGAGCTGTATGTATCTTGCAAGAGTATATATCTTGCAATTAGTTCTTAGGTTAAAGGCCTCTTAATTGTTGCCTTGCCTTTTGTCCCTTTTTGCATGGGGATGCTGAGTCTGGACAGAATTCCTGGAAGGCCAAGCTCTGCTTAGTGTGCAAAGGTAGTCAGAAAGCAAATGGATGATGGGACATAATATTCAAAAGATTGAAGAGCACTTCTGGGAAATGATGGGCCTCCTGCCCTGTGAATATTGCATTTCATGGTAATGGTCTGTGATATAAAAACTGGAGCAGACAGGAGAGGATTCCACAGCCTGGTGGCAAAAATGATGAGGCTTCTGCATGAGGAGAGATTAGAAAGATGGAGAAAATTTTATTTAAAGATGAGATAAGTCAGAGTGGATGTTTTGGTGTTCTAGAAACAGCCACTGAGATAGAGCAGACATTAGCTCTTTCCTGTAGTATAATGACCAGAGGGGAGGAAAGTAATTGAGAGGCAATTCTTTCAATTTGATAAATGTGACTGCGTCCTACCAAGCTGTGTATTTGTAAGGCAAAAAGTTCATTAGAATTCACAGTGGTGCTTGCTGCATCTACAAAAAATGAGAATATTTGCAGCTAATTTATATGTAAGAAGTCTTTTCAGAAGGCCATAAAGTCTGTCCATCATCTTGCTGATGGGCTCTGCCCTTGGCCTTATGAGCAGTTTTTGCCACCGTTTGTAGATATGCTCCTATCTGAAGGGCGAGATGTGCCAAGTGAGAGAGAGGGCAAAGTAGTTCAGCAATCGAATGTTCTTCTTAAATCTGTGTCTGAAAGTGCTATAAGAAAGCCAAGTTAGTAGAGAAGTGATTATATTGTATCAATGTTAATTTTACTTTAAGGTATCCAGAACTGCAGCATGAGAATGCAACCCTAGGGACTGTTGAAACCTTTTAAGATGATGATGGAGACTCTATTAATATTCTGCACTTTTTTTTTCCGAGTATATTTCTTCTCTTTTTTCCCTTAAATTTCTCTGTTAGAGTAAAAGATATTTTTTTGTATTTTTTTCCTTTTCAATATACAGGATGATTAGGGAAAATGAACTCCTCTTCAACAACTGTGTAATTGTTCGTTGTCATTCAGATATGAATTTGAGCTGAGTGATTTTCAAAGAACACGTGCATGAATTCCAAAGTGAAATGTATTTCTGCAGACTGATCTAAAAATGCTCTTATTTTTTTAATTGGAGAAAGGGAGAAAAAGTGATGAGAAAAAAGGCTGGCAGCTTGTTGAAAATCACAAGTGATCCTACACTATTTGGATTTAATTGTAGTGCCTGCAAACTTTTTTCATTAAAACTTTTTAGAAAGAAAGTAGCACTCTCAAAGAGTTGAATGCCTTGTGTCTCTCATTAGCTAATACTGGATGGCGGAAGGATGAAATGAGAGCAAACTGAGACCAAGGGAAGAAGAGGTTTTAGGCAAGAAGAAAAGGAAAAGTGCATGTGTTTGACTGTTTAACTTGTTTTTCTGATGGACAGTAGATTTCTGGACATTTCGGATGAATTCCTTAATTTGGGGTTGATTGGATTGTATTGCAAAATGCTCTGAAATTTCAAAGCTAGTCACTCTTCCTAGGAAACGGCTATGGAAATCACTTGTTATGGCTCTAATACGCTTTGGCTTTGAGTCAGACTGAGTTCCTCTCATTCAGGCTCCCTGGCACCTTAATGCTTTTGTAGTCCCAACACTATGAAGGGGGCTGCAGTCAGAGCAGGGCATTATTTATCCACAGCAGAATGGTAGAACCTGGCCCTTGCTTTTTACTAAAACATGCATTGACTTCTGTTTAGGGTTCTGATACGTGATTTTGTAACGGGCTCGTTCCCTCCAATCCGAATTATGTCAGGGCACAGACTTGGGGAAGACAAGAGGAATTGTTGTTCAACCTATTTGAGGGATAAACTGTCATTAGATGCCTGTAATCAGATTACAGGGGCTTTGAAAGGAGGCTTATGAAGAGGAATTTTGCACAGCGAATGGATGATGGGTATGCAGATGGTCTATTAATTTCCTGCGTTGGGATGTATCAAATGAAATATTTACCTGGCAAACAGTCCCAGTGTGTTAGAGAGAGGTGACTGCTAAACTAGGAGTCAAGTCTTTAAGTGATATTTTATTGTACTGATCTAGACAGAATACCGTAAGAAATGGCAATATTAATGGCCACGCAGTAACAGGCAGAGTCTGGAGAGAGGGGTAGGATATTTTATTGGACTAAAACATGACAGAAAATTAAGAAGCCTTTAGACAAACAAGCCTGCCTTCAGGTACGTACCTCTCCACTGCTCTACCTCTTCCTCCATCTGTCACAGCTGCAAAAACATTACTTCCACAGTCCGGAGTAATAAGGTGATAGGGAGGTAGACACCTTCTTTTTGGCATGGAAACAGTTACTGGGTAGAGCAGCAGAGGTCGGAGCCACTGATTAATGTGTCCAGCTCGCATTATTAACGTTGCAAATGTCACTCCTTATTCGAGTCACCCACTTGAGTCTGTCACGTCCTTTAGCGCCGACGGTTCTGAGATCAAGTTTGACGTACGGCGTGCGATAACAGATGGGCAGCTGAAGGAACGGGCTGGGAAACCGTTTCGGCCTCCTTTGAGGGCCATGGGTTCTTTATCTCTAAACAGTGCTTTTTCCATGATTGCCCACAAGTTGTAGGGAACCCATCTAAATTAGGCTGTCTAGGGAAAGCCTGCGCATGTTTCAGAGGGTTGGGTACGGGGCTGGGATTTGCAGCTCGTAACTGTGAAAAGCTCATCTGTCACCAATGAACTGAACCCTTTCTGCTGTGCCCCTCTCCTCCTGAAAACTGGAGAGGGGTTGTTGCTAAGTAAACTCAATGTTTGCTTGTAGGGAATGACCTGTTGGGAGCCATGTGGTGCACAGACCTCTATGTGCTATTTTCATTCTTTTCACTCTTGAGAACCTGTCGGGCTAAGTCTGATTATTTTATTTTTTTTTTTCCTCCCCTCAAATGCTGAAACTTCTAAATATTTCAAAAGAAAAAAGTTTAAAATATTGTGTTTTATGTATGTACTAGCCAAAATTACCTTTTTTTTTTAACTTCCGTACACTTGTGGGGGGAAAATAAGAGCATGTTGGGGAGAGAAAGGGAAAAGGAAATAAGTAAGTTTTCCTCTCTTAAGTCAGTTTTACAAAACGTGCATGTGACTTATTTTAGGGCTGACTGAAGCCTCTATGCTCAGCATCCAGTTTGTGCTCTGTTGTGCTAGAGGCTCTTTGAAAATGATGTTCTAAAGCTTGTCCAGCCATGCCATGGCTGGACGAGACAAATGGGAGAGTGGCTGAGGAAAATCCGGGGGCAAAAGGGTAGCAGAAATGGCTGCAGTTACACCATTTTCGGGCCGCTCGGTGAGCCTGCCGTGTGTACAGGGGTTGCAGTTTCATGTTAATGCTCAGTGAGGTGAAATCTGGAGACACGCCATACCTCATTCTTCTTCAGAGTTTTACATCTTGACTGGAGATAAATTGATTTGTGTGGGCTTAAAAATTGTTTTTTAAGGCATAAATATCCATTTGGGGCATTTGATACGTGTGGGCATCTGCTATTGACTACCTTTGAAGAGGGATTTTGGATAGGTTTGGGCATTGACCTATATTAGGATGGCGTTTCTTACTTTCCTTTGTGGCAACCAGAGAGAGACGATTCTGGTGCAATACAAAAGCAAACTAGGAGAGTGAGGACTTCTTTTATATCAACAAGAAATTGTAGTTTATAATGAGTTGTAAAGGGAAATTTTAAGTCTTCTCATGCAGCAAAATAGTTCTTATATGCTTAGGATTAATTAGGAGATAAAAGGTGATGCTTAGAATAGATATTTTTATCAAAAGGCCCAACATTACTTTGGTAATTAGAGTCCCTGTGAATTAATATCACACAGATCTGCACAACATATTATTTTTTCATATTTATAGAAAATCTCTTAGTGCTGCTATCTTGCATTTGACTTTCCGTCTTTTTAGATGCTTGACTAATCAAGTGGCCAAGTAAGCACTCAACTTGGAAACAACCATTTACATTGAAAATAGATCTTCCAAACTGCATAGGTCAGTTTCTTTTTTTAAAAAAAATTTTTTTGTTTACTGTCTATGGAGAACTTGATTTGAAACTGAGTAATAAAAAGATAGAGTTTGCATTTTAAAACCGTTCTCTTCCTATGGATGTACCAATTCTGTCTTGCAGTTAGCTACATTAAGTGTTTGAGCTATTGCCTATGGCCAGTATAGAGAAGCATAAGGGCAGACGAAGCTACTGATGGCATCATATCCATAGTCCTGTGTATCTCATGTGAAGTTTGCACATTTTGAGAATTACCACCAATATACTTCTAAGTTGCTTCCATTATTTTAAAGGTGGTTTATAGACATGGCTTTTAGTCCTACAACTTCTCTTGAGATTTTGGTCTTCTACATTTAATATTCTTCCTTTGTTATTAATACCAAGATAAGGGTAGGACCTAGCTGAATTTTGTGTTTTAATATAAAAACTGGTTTTGAGGCTAAATATGTTTTCACAAAAATGTCAATTTGGTGTGGAAATTAAAAAAGAAACAAACCACAAAACAACAACAAAAACCTCAAAAAACCACCAAAGCAAACTACAACTACCCAAAGACTTAGGCCAAAATGTTCTTTTGAGTTGATAGCTGAGAATTCCAGATTTGGATCATTTTTCGCTATTACTAGAGCTAGATTACTTTGTTGTTTTTAACTTAGCAGTGCCTGGGGGTCCTAATTAAAATCAGGGCTGTGCAGTGCCAAAACTGCGACAATGTGTGCCGTTCCTTTCCTGACGAGTTTACAATGTATTCCCATCCTACAAAACTGACTATCCAGCTTTTCTCCTCTCTCCTTTTACAGCATTAATAAAAAGTCATTGTTAAAAGCCTGTATGCCATAAATGTTGAACATACTTGTCCTAGGCAGAGCTTAAAAAAACCCAAACAAACTTTAAAAAGTTTTATGTAGAATACAACACTTAATTTCTGTGAATTCCCTTTAATCCTACTTCTACCTTACTCTTACTTCCTATTTGAAGATAGAAACTTCCACAAGTGCTGTTTGATAAGCAATCTAACCATAATAAAGTTGCAGTGCCATCAATTCATTGCATTATCGAAAGGCCAATTGCTTAATGTACTTGAATTGGAACTTGCTGCAGGCATAGCAAGGAAGCAGCTAACTCTGTGATGAATGGCACTTCCAGTTAAAATTGAATAGACCGCTCTGGAAAGGTGTATTGGCATTTGCTTTTTGCTTTAACTGCAGAATTGTTTTATGAAAAATAGAAAAGATTGAGAGGCTAATAACAATTGGCTTTGCTTTGCGTAATATTGTCTTACCCTTGCTATAAATCTTTGCCAACATCAGATTCACAGGACAAAAAGCTGACTGACTCCTCAAAGCTCATTTGTGAAAATACCAAGCTTTGAGATTCTGAAATGAGGCTGGCGTTAAAAGATGCTAAATAAGCTTCTTCATTTCTGACATTATTGCAATGTACCTTCTTGTCTCTACCCACTCTCGTTAGGGATCGTGCACAGAAAAGTATGAGAATATACATACACAGAAAGTATGGCTGCGAGATGTATTGGAAAATGAATATGGTTTATTTTCGGGGTTTTCTTCACAGATAAAATATGTCATTTTCTGGAGGGCAGGGTGGTCAGGTGAATAAGGTATAGAGCTAAGAGCCACAGCATCTGGGTTTCACTGCTCTATCCTCAAATCTGTTCTTGGTTCATGGCAAGACCCTAAAGATCAATATTAACAGAACCCTAGTATTTGTCCCCTAAATATCTGTACACATAAATGAACTTCCTTTAATTATTCATTTTTATTTATTTGAGCAATAGAGCACATAGTGATGTGAGCCCTGTGTTTAAAGGCCATACAGTTGAAAAACGTTGATGGTGGCGGCAGCTTTCACCTAGGAGCCTCCCGGAGCACCGTAAACCCCATCTGACTGAGCCCCAGAATCCTTTTGTAGGACATTGACGGTGGAGTGTCATCGCAGTCAGGGAGACTGCTCTATGGGAAAGGCACATGACTTTATCGCATTCCTGTGATGGGTTGGTGAGAGACTCAAGAATGCACAAATCCTGATTACTAGTCAACTAGTCTAACTATTAAGCACATGCTGTCAGTCCAACTCTGTGGAGTTTATAGGAACCACCATAAAACCAGAGCAGAACTTATTTTTATGAACTGACAGGCTCATACTACCCACTCCGTGTGAATTCACATTGCTGCTTGTGAAATTTGCCTGCAGAAAATCACAGGGCTTGCTTGTAGTAAAATTAACAAGGGCTCCACGCACAGAAAACTGGGGAATAATTTTTTTTTCTACCTTCAATAAAATGAAAATGCCTTACTTAAAACCAAAACAAAACCTTGCGCTCTTTCTTAACCACCTGCATTCTTATTGATAAAATATTCATTATTGCTTGTTGGGTAACAAGAAAAAATGAAATCAGTAATATTATTAATCATTTCAGTCAGTTATGTAATACTGTTTTTAAGACCAAAGTGCCTTATCTATTCACTGAAGCTGATTTATATTTTTTTTATATTAAAACTGTGTATACTGCCAGTCTAGCTAAAGTCCTGATAGGGCTTTTGTCGGGATTTTCTTATGGTCCTCAATAGTAACATGTCAAAATGTACCATCTTTGTTGAACTTCTGAACTTTTGTTTTCCACTGAAAAAAAACCCAAACAGAAACACACAAAAGGAGTTGATTTGCTTTTTTATGTCTGTCTGCGTTCTGGAGTAGTAAAATTTTGTGGTGTGTTGTTTGTTTTCTTTTTTTTTTTTTCTTGATACTTTTATATTCAGACAGGCACATTCTTGATAGTACTTAATATAAAGGAGGCCCAGTGGACCCTCAGGAGCTTGAGGATGCTTTCTGCCTCCGAGCTGTGGGTGTGCACCTCAGCCGAGTCCTCTTTCATGCACAGATAAGACTAGCATGCCATCCTTCCCCTTGTGCCTCGGCTTCCGTGCAAAGGGCGGTCTGGTGTGGGCCAGAAGGTGTTTCCTAGAGCTACGGTGTGCAACAGTCTGACAGTACGTGAGAACTAACTCTTCTAGTCTGAGTTTCTCCTGCTGCTTAGACCCACATAGTCCGCGTTGTTTCTCTACATCCGTTTCCTAGCAGCTACGGTGTGCATCAGTCTGACAGTACGTGAGAACTCCTAACTCTTCTAGTCTGAGTTTCTCCTGCTGCTTAGACCCACATAGTCCGCGTTGTTTCTCTACATCCTGCTCTTGACTTTTGGGACGTGGGCTGTTGCACGCATTAGCAAAACCTAGACCAGCAAAAAGGTACTGAAATGGGTCAGCAGTAGCATCGTCATTCATTTCACTCCTTCAAATATTAGCTGTCATGTGCACCACAAGAAAAGCATCCCTTCAGAGACAGGAACATTTCTGTAATTTTTCAGTCATCTAGTTTAACTTCCATTTTGGGATAGTGTTTGGTGTGCTTACAGGTATACGTAGGCAAATTTCTCCTTTCTGATGTTGGAGAAGTAATTCCTGTACGATTCATAGTGAGCGCGTGTGATGAATAGGTTGCTCACTGCAGCTCAGAGCCCTTCTCATTAATAACTGCTGATGAGCAGATTTGTTTAGTGTCACTGGTGATGTGAAATTGTTCTTGAAGTGTATATGCATAACTCCTTGTGAGGTAAATGTTCATAGTCTGTTTAATACTTAATTTGATATAATCATTGGTTACAAACTCATGTGGCTTGTTGGAACTTTCAAAATAATTGGATTTGTCCTGAATTCCCAGCACCCTCAGTGATGTGGTTATGAGAGAAATTCCTGAGAAAGACAAAGATTTTAGCATCTACTTGTGAAAAAACAAAATGCAGGTCTCAAAAAGCTTAAAACCTAAAGCAAAGGTTTGTAAAAGAGAAGATAATTTTAATGACAAAAAGCAGTGGCTGATGTAAAACGCACTCATGGTTTTTGAAGGGTGGAGAGGCTTCCAGACAGTTGGTCTCATTTGGATCCTGGCCACGTAAGGGTGACTTTGGATGGAAAGGGCTTTAGGCATGGTTAGCACAAGGTCCCTGGCTGCAGGTTTAGAAAAATCTGTGTGTCCGTGAGGGGAAGGGGGAGGCTGTCGGCTCCCTCGTGTCCCACGTTTCCGTGGGAGGGTCTTTGAGCTGCTAGCCGGTGGGACTGCTTTCTCCCAGAGAGTGCTTGAGGGGCAGCTGTCTTCATCCATGCCCCCTTCCTCCTCCTCTGTCTCTCACATTGCCTGGCTGGTGGTACGGGTCTTCTCTGCACCTCTACAGAGAATTATGTCCTCTCTGGAAAAATGATGGGGTTCCTACCCTGCATCCCCTTTGGCAGGGGACACAGAGCAGTCCTTTAAGGATGCGGTGTGAGCTTGGTGGCTGCTTGTTTCACTGCAGGATTACAGAAGCGAAGGGTCCAGGTATGAAAACTACACCTCATTTTTGGTTTTGATACAGCTGGCTGACAAATTCGAATTTCCACCTCTATTGATGAATGCCTTCTCTCCCCGACCCCCTGACCGGCAGGCTTGGAGGTGGACAGAAAGGAAAGTATATATTAAGAACAGCTACGAACAATCCTCATGGTTATTTAAGAGCCCTGTCCTGAAGGAGTGACCCAGTGACTTGGGCTATGACCTTCCTCGTTGCTGCTGGCTCTTACACAGAGCATCTCTAGAATTAATCTGGTGCTCTGACTCAGCGATGCTGAGGTGGTAGACCTGCTTTAATCAGTGGAGGAAATTTGCACTCACAAGCTGGCATGTAGGCTTTTCCTTTTTTTAATAATGTGTTCTGAAATGTGTCTCTTCTTAGCTCCTTCCCTAGTAGAAGAAGAAAGCTTGAGGATTTTCCCTGCTGGGACTGCTCAGCAGACCCTAAATACAGAGGAGCTTAATACTGTTAATTATGCCCAGTGCTGGTGGCATCATTTAAATCAGGGAAACTGCTCTGCATTTAGTAGTTACACTGCACTTAACCTGCAGAAGCACTGGCAGGACTGTGGCAGGTGAGCGTGGAGGTAAGCCTGGGTTCGCTTTATTGTATTTCTCCAGGATTACTGCACAGTTCCCTCACATAACAACAGTATGCAGAACTGTGTATGTAAATGTAACCATGCCACATCTGCACATCAACTGCATCTTGATTGCAGAGTGACGATGAGCTAAATATGGTGTCGTTTTTCTTAGGTTCGTTTGGCAGATGCGGTTTGCCAACAGCAAAAGAAAAATGGGATGCCACTTGGCATTCCCATGCAGTCCTGCTTTTAGGTGTTTAGTCCTGAGATACAGTATACAGCTTCTCACCCTCCAGCGCAGACCCTGTCTTGAAGAAGAAGAATCAGGAGTGAAAAAATGAATGGTTATTTTCTAAGGCTTATGAAGGGCTGTTAGGAAACCATCAAAACAACCTCCTCCACGTGAACTGAACCAGATTTAAGTTGGCAGAAACCAAATGACAATCCATAATTTACTCAGCTCCCTCACCCATCCATTCCTCCGCACTTAGAAAAACCTTAATCAAAATATTTGAAGGTAGTTGACAGAACTGAAAGTGAGTCGCTTCAGTCAAACAAGAAGAAATTGGTGTGATGTTCCAGATCCCTTGCTTCTATAAATGGACAAAATATCTCAGTAAACTCCAGTGGAGTTGAGCTGTTTTACATCGGCTGAGAATTGAGTCGCAGACATCTTACATTGTACTTATTACGCATTAGGCGCTACCTTATGATTATTCTGGCTTTTTGATGGAAACAGGTTTGAGAGTTTTGGTTTTGAGAGTGCAAAACACTGCAGGTAAAGCTGCCAATGTAAACTCAGTCACTGATTGCTAGGGAAGGGGAATTGGCTGCTATTGGGAATAGCTGCATACCACCCGGGGAGTTGAAACGTTGGAAGGAGTCGTCTCTACCAGAGGAGTTTACGTTTAGTGGCAGAACTGTCTGTTCTGGGGAGATGCACGATGAACCCCCCTGGCCACATCTCGAACTCATGAACCCAGCCAGGACCCAGGCCTGAGCAATGCCTTTTTTTCACCTGGTAAATATCAGTGTGACTCACATCTGCTAGTTTTATTTAGGTAAATTGAAAAAATTACTATTAATCTAGTTGAATGGTTACAGTTTATCTCCTTTTTTTTTCACCCAGTAAATATCAGTATGACTCACGTCTGCTAGTTTTATTTAGGTAAATTGAAAAAATTACTATTAATCTAGTTGAATGGTTACAGTTTATCTGATTTACACAGGCTATGTGATAAACTTTTTAATTCATAGCTCTTTGTGGCGCTGCTTGGCTTTTTTCTCCCTCATGCCATTTGTTTCTTGTTTTACTGTTATGCTTTTGTTCTAGTTATCCATTTCAGATGGCAAATGTTGAGTCATGGGAATGTGTTTATGATTTATTTTATAGGTACAAAAATGATGCTAATGCAATAATCATGAGGTATAAAAAATATTTATCAAAATCATATCACTACCTTTTCAGTTAAGGTAAAAGTCAAGCATGCTCACTGACAGAAGTATTGCCTTTTAATTTCCCCCTCAAAACATGTAATCATTAAAATGAGGCACCAGAAAAATCTCATGAGAGCCCTAAAACAATATCTACCAAATAAAGAAGAAGAAAAAACATCAATTCCTTTTTCCTTAAAAATGTTCAGCAGAAAACCATCAAGTTTCTCGTGGATCCTCTGCCCTACTGCTGCTGCTGCGATATGTCTTCAGTTATGGATGTCAAAATAGAGACACAACCTGTGCTACTGGGTATGCTCTGAAGGCGCGATAATGGTACGTTACTGAGATGACAGATTCGTCATTATTTTTCACCATCCCTTATAATGCAATGTGTGCATTTTTGTTGGACACATATGGTTTATTTTCATCCTCACTTTCTATCCAAGCACATCAAACATTTGGTCTGGAAATTTCCCATATTTCTGACATATTTTTCCTTGGGCAACCGGTAATATCTAGTGAATGACAAATGCCACGTCATGGACAAAGCAGGCAGGCGGCTTTTTTCTTGTACAAAGCTGTTCTTTTTATATTCCCTCTGTCTGTCCACTGACCAAACATAAATATGCATGTGCAGAACTAATGCAGGCTCAATCTATCCGAGTCGGGGGGTGAGGAGCACCGCCGTCTGTGGATATGCAGTTCCTGGACAGAATGATTTTCTCTCTCGAGGGATTCTTTGTCACAGTGAAGCGATGAAACGTTCGGCTTGTCATTGCGAGGGAGATGAGGATTCCTCTGGCCAAAAACGGTCAATGTGCAGGGAATGTCATTCGTCTGGTCCCAAATACTGTAGCAGTGAATAGTTTTTCCTTGTATAAAATCAGTCTCTTCAAAAGAGATGACTCGAAACTCTTGTCTAATTTGTAGTCATCAAAGTCCTGTTCCTGAATGCAGCTGCAGAAAGCCCTGTACTGAGCAGAGGGGGTCCTTTCATCAGGTAAGGGCAAGGGGAAGATACCTGGGGAGGGGTGGGTGTCCTCAGAGAGAGCCAGAGCTCCTCCAACCTCCAGTGCGGGAGGCTGAATTCCAGAATCTCTCAGCAAATTCTAGAAAAGATATTTCAACTATATAGAGATTTAAAGCAAGCGTGGGAAAGGTCTGGAGGAAGGCAAATGTGTTGGTTTTGACTCTCGTGGGCTTTAGGGAGATATCTGGCGGCATGGGGAAATAATCAAGTGCCATCCTGAAGATCAGAAAGCTGGTCAAGAGACCCCAGGCCTCTCTGACTTCCATGCCAGCACCCCACGCATCGGCCACGCACGTTGCCAATAGGTGCACGGTATAAAGTCTGAACAGACATATGGCACTGCAGAGCTGGCGCAGAGCAGGAGAGACGTCACCGGGAAGGGGAGGACCGCAGCCCGCTGTTCTCTCCTTAGCGTCGGCCTTTTGTGCCCAGAATCCTCCCGTCACGCCTGACGGCAGCACATCCTGCGGGCAGATGGACATAAAAGCGTGCAGCTTGGAAACCTAGCTGAGCATCAGTCACATTTATTCAAGGGTAACCTTGCTGACTGGGAGGGGGCGTGAAAAGTTGCTCTGTCGTGAGGGTCTTTTTTGCCTACAGTTTACCTATAAAGGTGTCATCTCTGTGCATCTTCACCCCCTGGTCTCTAGTATTGCACAAAGCACTTGAGGTAGTTGGCTGTCGTTTGGGTGCCTTAACCGTGGATAGTAGAAGCTGTAGCAGCTGGGGAAATAACTACAACAGGGCTTCTAACCAGTAGTAGCACTGCAAATGTGGTAGGCGCTTTCCAGCACCAATCCTGCCCTGGAGACCCAAGGAGAGGAGGGAAAGGGACTGCCTAGGATCAGAGGGGTGGCAGGCTCACGTCACCTTAGGTACACAATTTTCCTTCTATAATTTAATCCTCTATCTTTCTCAGTTGTGCTTTCAGACAAGAATGCATATTCATTATTTATGCAATGAATTAACAATACTGATAAGTGGAGGGCTTAATAGATAGTGCTTGCTGGAGTTGTAAAAATAATGCTCCCTGAGAAAGAAAGATAATAGTTTTGAAGATGGGCTTAGTCTTTCTGCATTCTGAATCATCATGCAAAGCAATATGTGCTGTTGTCCTAAACTTGCTTGTCTGTCTACGTTGTTTTCAGAAAAAATAGGATGTTGAAGAGCCTCTGAATGTGCTTAGCACGTATTCTGTGTTACACATTCAAATGGCATATATCTATTGTAGCAGCATTGAATCCATGTTTTTTCCTCTTCTCTTTCTTTTCTCTTAACTCCCGAAATGTGGTGTAGCAAAAGAAACAGATTTTTGGGGGATCAAAATTGTTTGTAAATGGTACAGTACAGTATATCCTGCAAATTAACATCTGTTTACTTTAGGTGGGTTGTTTATATAATGCTTTGCCAACACTGTGTCACATTCTTCTGTGCTGTATTCAGACGAGATGATTTTACACTAGTCTCTTAGCACGTTTCACTCCAGCGAATGTTTCTCAAATTTATTTCTTATTATTTCTGAGCAACTGATATGCTCTGGGAGGATTCACTGCAGCATGTAACTCCAAGAGATCAACAATGCTTTTCCTGAGTTGCATTTATTATATTTCTTGAACCCTCCTTTCTCTCAATAAATCAGTATTTTGACGACAGATCTGTTTCTCCACCTTTACAGGCTGCGTTGCTGTCGCTCGCCTCTTCTTAACTTGTCTGTACCAAATAGTTCAGTCTAACAGAGGCTGCGAAAGATGGACGTGTT
>NW_009629405.1:18228-48685 GCF_000690535.1 Cariama cristata
GTTGTGCAGCTGTGGACATTTCAAGCCCAGAGGAGTCCTGAGGCTTCCTATTTAGGCAAATGATATTGTGAAAGCAATCGCTGCTACTCTTTGCCAACACCCAGTTCTGGGAGGTAACAAATACCACTTTGATGCTGCCGGGATCAGCCTTTATGGTGCCATATGCCAGCCAATTATCTCAGTGTCATTAGGCACAGAACTAGTGTTTCCCACATGCCCAGATCATGCAATTAGTGTACTTATGTGAAATGGGATTGCAGCCTAGCAAAGAAGAGTCAGAGTGGACCTAGCTTGTCCAGCCGATTTTCAGTTTGCTAGGAAAAAGCAGCTCCGCTGATGGTGGCTACCACAACCAGAAGTGGAAGCTCTTAACTCTGTGTGGTCTGTGTGTCCTAGAATCATAGAAAAATTTAGGTTGAAAGGGACATCTGCAAGCCATGTATTCCAAACTCCTGCTCTATCTCCTGCTCCCTCAAATTTGATGTCATCCACAAACTTAGAAAGGATGGTTGCATCTAATAATCCAAGTCACTGGTAATGATCTTCAGTAGCATCGGCACCACCATGCTCTTGGTGTCTTGGGTCCAGCCATGGCTGTGCAGCACTTGGAGTGGGCTAACTTCTCCTATCTCTCGAGTGAATTTATAGCCCATTTTGGGAGAAGTGTATCGTAGCAGCTAGACTGTGACCAGTACCCAGATTTAAAGGTAGTTCAGGCAGATCTGCAGCACCATGAACACAGCCAGAGGGAGTTGGGGGTTGATGCATGGCGACTAGAAAAGCACGGTGCTTTCCTGAGACATGCCAGTATTTTTCTGAGCCATAATGACTTGCATTCTTTCTCCTTCTGAGTTGCTTTTTCTTCATCTCTCCTTGGATACCACCTAGTTTTAAGGAGACTAAATTATTTGTATTTATATTTATAGGGGCAGGGAGAGGATAGGGGATGCCTTGGGATTTTTAGCTGCTGTCAGTGTTACAGGAGAGGAATCCAGGTTAGGTGAAAGCTGTAGCTGGATGACTGAAGTGCAGGAAGAGGAAAATGGAAACACTGGTGTGGGATGCAATCTGTGAAGTGCAGTCTCCTTCCATGGACCCTAGTTTTGCCTAAGGGAACCCAGTAGACTCAGCCTTATGATGACAGAGTTTTGTGCTGAAAAGTGTTTCCGACAGAAAAAGTTGCTGAACGTGTTTTGATCTTTGCTTGCCTCCATGTTCAGAGTATGGTTATTGAGGAGCGTTTTCTGTGATTCACTTAAAAGTTGTGGAAAAATGTAGCCTGAGATGAAATAAAAATCTGAAGCTATTATGAACTGTTTGGTGAACTGTGAGGGACAAGCGTGTCTTCCTGGTCTCCATCTAAAATCAGTGGGGGGAGAGAGAGGAGCTCTTCTCGAGGATGCTTTGAAGAGCTACATTAAGTTTCTCCTCGTGCTCCGATTTGCCCTCCGGAGGAACCTTCTCCTTCCAAATTATGCTCGTTACACCAACGTTAGCCTTTGTGAGTCCACCCCCTGCCTTCGTGACGGACAATTACCGCAGCTCTGCTGTCGGACTGGCTGGGTTGCAGCAAGGGAAGACACAGGCTCCTCGTTTCTCCGACAGATCCCCTCTTTGTCAGGCCATGTTGATTTTTGCTTTTCTCTGAGCTGTTTGTCTCTTACTTAAATGTTTGATAATTGAAGGCTGTTGTGTATAAATGAGTGGTTGTATTATGATTATTTATTGCGTAAAGCCCCATTTATTCCCGTGCTGCCAAAGAACATCTTAATTTCCTGTTCCCCTCCTGCATCTGTTGCTCATTACAGTGTTTTCTAGTCAGATGTTTCAGTTCTTGGAAACGGGTGCTCAGAGCACAGCTCTCTGTGTGTGTGGGGAAGGTGCACAAATGAAATCCTCAGGGGTTTTGAAGATGTAGGATGTCAAGTTGGGTGTTTCTGTGAGCATTTCTAACACCAAGTAGCTGCTGACCTTTCTGACCATCTCTTTCAACAAAAGCAGTCAGACACAACAGCCTTTTAATGGGGCCGAAACGAGTGTCCTCTCTGCGATGTTGGAAAGTCACCTTTTCTGAAATTGGTAATATTTTAGGAGTTGCTTGGAAGAGATGATTTTTCAGAGGCTCACTCATGCAAATAACCTCCGTGCTGTCAATAAACGCAGCTGTCTTTGGGCTGTGGAGCTACTACCACTCAAACATCTGCAAGCAAAACTGAGGCTTCTCTAGAAGCTGAAGCTTTCTTGTGTGCTCCCATAGTGTTTCCTGAGAGGTTAGATGCAGCCCTGTACCAATGAATGGTGTTATTCCCCTCCCCTTTGCATAGTTCGTTCTCTCCATTTATGTATTTCTAGGGAACGGTTATTGTTTAAATATCCCTCTTTCTGCTCTTCTAATTGCACCTTATTAGGACAATAGCACTCATTAGTGCTTGTTCACTTGTTGTAAGGATTGGACTCAAGATCCTGACAGAATTCCTGCTCTGCTTTAACAGAGATGTCAAACCAGTATTTCTCTCACCATTACACAGTGAGAAGCTTTTGAAGGCTGGTCTTGTCAAGCTGTGAGAGTGATTTTAAAATCATCAGGAATGTAAATTATATAAAACATTTCTTATTTGTCCTGTCGGTGAAAAGCCAGCATGTGTTCGTATGTGCTGCAGACCTGTTCTCCAATCTCTTGATCTAGGCGCTATAATTATTATTTCTTTCTGAGAATAATGTTTTGAATAACTTTGCGTAAATAGGAATATTTAAGTCTGAATGACAGACTTTCATGTCTTTAGCAAATCATTTGGTCATTATGTGCTACACAGACAGGAGAGACCACCAAATGTCACAGACTAACCTGACAAGAAGTACAAAGCAGAAGTAAACAAAGTGTTGGTAAAGGAATACGGCTTTCTAACGAGATGATGTGAATTATGGCAAAGCTAGCCCTTTGTCACATTAATTCCACATCCCCACCCCTCCTTATTACTTTGAATTCAGCTTTCTCGTCTTCTGCTGCTGACACAGTTGTGATCCTTTCCTTCTGGTTAAAGTTGTGTGAATAGTTAGATTGGTTTTATTTTGCTTTTTTTAATTCCATTGCTGAAGAGAAATATTTTGGGGGAAAATGATTTGTGGTGCCAAATGAAACATTTTGCTTAACTCAAAACAAACACTTTGCTTGGACCTCGTTTGCTCTTCCTAAAATACAGTGGACTTTTTTTTTTTAAATGGACATGAAATTGTTTTACTTTAGAAATAAGATGGTTTTGACTTGTCAGAAATTTTTGGTTATATTTTTGCATGTTTAAAATTTACCAGAATTTCACATCAGTTTTCTTGCTCTGGAGCAGCAATTAAGTGAATTAATTCTCTATTCAAAGGGATTTCCCTGCTCTTCTCCTAATAATTAACCCACATCCTTCTTATAAAGCTACTGACAGGTTACAGGAGCCTTCTCCTCATCCTTTTTCACCGACTCGGTCCCTTTCTTCACAGTGTCTCCATGCAGCTCCTCAGAAACTGCTCTGACCGCTCTTGGTCCATCCTTTTATTTTTTTACAGCTGTGAAGATGAAAAACCAGAGAGGTGCAGAAAGTCTCCTCTTCCTCATCTACAGGCTGAGGAGAGATGCGTGGCTACGGTGGAAGGCTCCCCACGCTGCACCGTCCCCGGCCGTGGGCTGACCTGGGGTGGGTGGTCATCCCTAGCATGGAGAGGGCGTTGGGCTCCGTCCTGGACCTGCCTGCGCTTCGCTGCGCCTCACTTCTTGTTTGAAGGTGTTTTACAAGGAGAGCTCCTGTCCTCTGGAGCCTGGGCTGAGGTCCTTGGGTCTGTTTCACCAGAAGGTGAATATGGAAAGCATTCTTCAGTGAAGCACCCAGTCCTTCTGGCAAACTACAACCTGTTTCTGCAAGTTGTTAAGAGAGAATTCTGACTGGAATCGTTACATCTGCTGTACCTGGGTTTGCTGTCATGCCCTAATATTTTTCCATATTGAGGCAAGCAATTCTCCAAAGCTTTTCTCCTTTTAGTATTTTCCTTTCTTTTGTTTAACTTCCTTCTTTTTATGTTACTAGGCAGTCTTTCTAACTAGACCCATTTTAATATAGTGGTGTATTTAACTGAGAAAGCAAATTTATAGACCTTTCTAATGTTACGGCAACCTGTCATTTCAGCTTTCAGTCGGGTATCGATTTAGTGACCTCTTTCTTTTTTATTACCAAGCCGTAATCTAGCTTCTTCAAGCACTTCAGTCTTAAATCTTTTTGTTTGGAACTAACTAGAAAAAATTTCTTCCTTTCTCATCTTGCATTAGCTCTCTAATAATTTCTGGGCATTTATTACTTACATATTCCGTTTTCTAATTTAATTACTTTGCTTTCTAATTTTCCATGATGTACTCCCTCTTTTTAATTTGACTGAGTAAATTGTACTGTGCTCTGTAAGGACAATTTGTAATAAGAGCTTATGATCAGGAAAGGGACTCTCTGAAATGACATTGTAGTTTTTCCTTATTTGTTCCCTATCGGTGTCTTCCCTATCAAAACTATTCCATGTGCAAGCTGAAAGATTTTCTGTAAATCAAACTCTGTTGTTTTGGCCTTCTACTCTCTGTCCTACTATCCCAGAATAAGCTGGTGCAAAGACTTAGCTGTTGAGATTTCAGGCGTGCAGATATACAAGATCATTTCTTGTTGGACACCTTCAGTTTTTCTGTACCCCTGGGGACCAGTTAAAGCTTATAATTTTGTAAGTGAACAAGAGGGAGATGGATAGATTCATGAGAAGTCAGCAAATAATAGCAGGCTTTGGAGAGTAAGCATGTTCTTATGTCCATCCACATTCAACTGAACACTTAGGCATAGATTAGTGAGATGCAAACCAAACGACGAGTGTGACAAACATCGGCTTTAACACCTTGCTGAATTATTGCCTTTAGTACCCCAGGTGTATCCGGATTTGAGCCAGCTGCCTAGAAATGGAGAGGAGGGTCACGGCAAGATGTAGGTGATGCCAAACCTAGGGACTGTTGGGAACCTTGCACATGGGAAATGGGGACCAGAAAGGTGGTAGGTATCGCTTCAAATCTGTTTTATCTACCACTTCAAAATGCAGTTAGCTAAAATGGCACATACCTGATGCTGGAAAGTTCTCAAATATTTGTACTTTCTGATAGATCTGTGGAGAGAGCAAGTGCAGAAATGAGGTGGCTGTCCCTCTCTGTCTTTCCAATATCTTTTCAAGTGAAAGTTTTCTGAAGGCTAGGAGTGGAGAAGATGGGTTAACCTCAGTATGTTTAATTTGGTAAAGATCTGATGTAAGTATAAAAGTAAAAAACACTATTGCATGTATTTTTGGCAAGGTGTACTGAATTCCTGCCACAAAATACCTGTGAACTTTGCGTGTCTCCATAAGGAGATATCTCAGCTCTGCTATTCCCTTTGTGACTATCATTTGTAATGTTACATTATTGTACTGTCTAACAAAGTGTTTATGGAATCTCTTCTTTGGGAAAGATCAGAGGCAGAATCGTGACATTTCTATTGAAGTCTGTTTCCTCAAATATCACGCTATAAAAAGAACAGACTTTCTTTAGGTAGGTGAGCAATGTGGGAGAGCTGAGAGACGTTAACCGTACACGTGCTGGAATGGGGACCAGTGCAGGGTGCCCACTAAAGACTTGCCGTGCTCTGTGGGTGCTCCTGTGGCTTTCGGAGACACCTGTAACTCCACCAAACCTCACCCGGCTCCTCAGAGTTGTGTCTGTACCTCACGAATAAGCAGAGCGATCCCTTCATTTAGGGGTGTGTTGTGCTGTTAAACTCTCTGCGATGAATGACAGTTCTGTCTTGCTGTTCACATTAATTTGTCTCACCAGGAGCTCTCTGGTTTCTAGGAGTTATGGTATTGGTGTCATAAAATCCAGGAGATGACTAGAACTGGAAGTGGGAACTGCTGATTTGAAGCTAAATGTTTGTTGCAGGACTTCTGAAAGTTCGGCAGGAGCTGAGGTGGGGGCAGACAGGCAACCGTATAACCATCCCGTGGGATGGCAAAAGCTCTGCTTGGTTGGCATCAAAAAGCATGCCTCCATTCACCTTTCTTTTGTGGTCTCCTCCTGCCTTTTATCTTTTTAGTGCAGGTAAGACTGACGTAGGTTTAAGGCTATTTTATTTCAGCTTATCCATTATATACAAATGAACTGACAAAACCACTACTTTTGAACTATGATTTGCTGCACGATTCTAAAAATATACACATGGGTTTTGCATTTCTTCTGATTATCTTTTTATTCTTGTTAGCTTCAAGAATATATTGAGAGAGAAGCACGTCTACACACAAATTTTTTTACAGTACATCTGCCTTTTATAACTTGACATTAGTATCTTATAGCCCTTAACTGTATTTACATTTTCAGAATTTTGTACAACATAAAGCTTAGTATCTAGATCAGTAGTGTTGTCTGTTTTACAGATTAACAGAACTGACTTAGATCAAGTTAGGCATTGATCTTATTCTATTTTCCCCCTTATTTTTAAATTCACTGAAGGAAAGAATGTTAGGCTAGAGGCAAACAGGAGAGAAAATAAGACAACAGAGAAAAAAGGAACGTAAGGGAGAGGAAAGTTGTTGAGAAGGTCTGCGTGGGGCAGTCAGCTTAGCTGAAAGATTGCCTGTCCTTTTTCCAGATGTTTATGGACAACTATGTGGCCCACTTTTCCAAGACCATTGGACATTTATATCACAACATGTGGCTCCTCCAGGGCTGACAAGGCTGGCGAGGTCCGTACTCCACCAGCTTCCCAGGATTGGGCTTTTTTTGTGTCTCACTTCCATAACACCAGTGCTCTCCTAAGCTCAGCAGTGCTTTTTTCCCCTTCCCTGTATTTGTCCCATTCTTTTACGGTACATCTGCCTTTTATAACTTGACATTAGTATCTTATAGCCCTTAACTGTATTTACATTTTCAGAATTTTGTACAACATAAAGCTTAGTATCTAGATCAGTAGTGTTGTCTGTTTTACAGATTAACAGAACTGACTTAGAAAGATCAAGTTAGGCATTGGTCTTATTCTATTTTCCCCCTTATTTTTAAGTTCACTGAAGGAAAGAATGTTAGGCTAGAGTCAAGTTAGGCATTGATCTTATTCTATTTTCCCCCTTATTTTTAAATTCACTGAAGGAAAGAATGTTAGGCTAGAGGCAAACAGGAGAGAAAATAAGACAACAGAGAAAAAAGGAACGTAAGGGAGAGGAAAGTTGTTGAGAAGGTCTGCATGGGGCAGTCAGCTTAGCTGAAAGATTGCCTGTCCTTTTTCCAGATGTTTATGGACAACTATGTGGCCCATTTTTCCAAGACCGTTGGGCATTTATATCACAACGTGTGGCTCCTCCAGGGCTGACAAGGCTGGCGAGGTCCGTACTCCACCAGCTTCCCAGGATTGGGCTTTTTTTGTGTCTCACTTCCATAACACCAGTGCTCTCCTAAGCTCAGCAGTGCTTTTTTCCCCTTCCCTGTATTTGTCCCATTCTGATTTAGCACCCATCAAGCTTAAAAATAGATGGCTGGTTTTGAGTACAGCTCAATTTGATAAGAAAAAGTGCTTTCTGCCTGCGAGTTCTGTCTAGAACAACTGAACGTGGGGGTATACACAGAGAATAAATTATACTGAGCACTTCTGTCATTGCAGAATTTTATTAGACGTGTTGCTGGAGACTGGAGTTACCTTAGATTTTGTTAAATTGTTTGTACTTCCTTGAAGTGTTTCTGCATTTAAATTACCTTCCAAAAAGTAAAAAACGACAACAAAAGTCTAAAACAATTATCTTGATGAGATAGATGGCTCAGTCATATCCCAGGTGGGATCTCCTCTATCTGTGGAGCTGAGCAGAGTCAAGATGTTATCTCAGTCCTTGTGCCTGCAGGACCCAACATGGAGAAGAAAACCACGGCGAACCGGCAGGGCACGTCCACAGCTACCTGCTCGCTATTTGCTCATCATCAATATGACATGAATCGACTCTGAAATGGAAGCTGTATAGTTTAACAGTCCTGAGCCTGGGTTACTCCGTGTTGCTGGTAGAATATATCATTATTTCAGGCCTGGCTGCGTGCTAAACGCCTGTATGGCTCTGGTCCACTCAGAGAGGCAGATGTCTGAGGGATCGGGCTGCTTCGTGCATCATTTCCCCGTGCCCTGTGCTTGAGTTAGGCATAACTCTGTCAGCCCATTACAATCTGTGGGACGATGTCCTCTGAGTCTTGCTGTGAGTTGTTTCTTGGGGTTCTTGCCCCAGAGTTTGCGTGTTTTAGCTGCTGTTACTGAGGCAGGCTCTGTCAGCCCTTTCTGAATTGTGAGAGTCCCTCAGATATACCCCTTTGCCCAAAAGGAACATGCATTTTCCTTAGGAACATTATTCTATTCTTTTAGAAGTCAAAGACATAGCATAAAAACATAATTTTCTGAAAAAATCCTGGCAGTCAGTTGTGCTGTTGACTCTACAAGACTATTTTGTGCAAGTATCAATTCATATAATTAATGAGGTGAATATTTAAATGTATTTGTTTTCTTTCTGTATTTCCATTGCAATGTCAGTGAAGCCATCAATGAATTTGTTTGCTGTGATAGAAAATATTATTCAGCCCTTTATGCCATCCATTATTTAGCAGCCATCATTAAAAAAATCCTGTAGTCATTAATAATCTTGAAAGGGCTTCTTATGCTGAAACTTACAGCATTAGAATACACATTACAGTTACCTTGAAGTCCCAGGCAGCAGTATCAATCACTCGGTATTCTGTCATTACTCAGCAATGGCATAATTTTGTATGTTGAGTTGTCATTCCTGCCAGAGAATGGGTGCATGTGGAAAAATATTTTAATTGCATTTCTAGCATGTGGCAGAGTTGAAATGACAACTGATCAGATGAAGGAAGGAGGAATCTTTGTCTATGCTGCAATTAAAACCAGCTTTTGTTTGTACTGTATATAAAAAAAGCTTAGTCTTGGAGAGGCTCCAAGTATTCAAAGGGCTTTTGAATGACAGTGCTTCTACCTCAGTCCCAGGAACACTCAAAGAAAAGCAGATTAATAAAGTATGTTCTTTAGAAATGTTTTACTCGTGTCTGAACCCAAACCTTCAAGACCCTTTTTATGGGATCGTAACTACGTCCCAATGCTTTTCCTGTCGCCTCGCTGTTGGCACTATCAATGATGAGCCCCAGTGCTATGAGCACACAAACATGACCGTAGTTTTGCTCACCCGCAAGACGTAGTGTTTGCTTGTTGGGAATCCCGAGTTTGGTGCTGCGTGCTGGAGAAGGAGCATTGCCCTTCTCTTCTGATCCCTCTGGCACTGGTGCTGTGCGTTCGCATATGCCAGCTCTACTGTCTGTGCCCCCTTTCCTCTAAACTTTTGCCCCCTTTAGCAAAAGTTAGAGCCACAGAAAATAGTTTTACTTGTTGTTCCTGGTCTGGCTTGTCATAGTTTTGATTCCAAAGGTTTAGCCTGATTCTTTTAATTCAAAGCAGGATGAACTCCATTGATATGTAGTGCAAAATTATCATTATATCAGAGTAAGGATATAGGTATAATGCTATACCATCTTACGCACAAAGATGAGAAGTAACTGTAGGTTTGTTTTATTGACTTCTGCTCCCAAAACCTCTGAATTGCCCAAATAAACTCCTTTGTTTAGCTGGAGAAAGCAACGCTGTGGCAGAAGAACAAGGGATGAGTGCTCACCCAAATGGAATGTTAATGCTTTCACCTAAACAGCAGCGTGGTCTAAGGTCGAACGGAGTTAAGCTTTGCTAAGGAATTTAAAACAAATACTAAACTGTTCTTTATCTGTATAAATAAAAGGAGTGGGACTGCTGTAGAGTGAAAAAGACATTGCAGAAAATCTGGTTCTGGCCCTTAAATTATGTTGAGACTTTACGTTTCATAAGGGTTACGGTGTAGGTGAGCAATATATTTTATTTTGCGCTGTAGCAGGCCACTGCTGTGGTGAGCCAAGTGGTTGTGGATGGGTGTGAAGCGCTGGTTTTTCAGCGTGCACATTAACGGCAACGTGTGAGGCAGCCAAGATGTAGTGACCTAGCCCACACACAGTAAGTGTTTGCTTTCCCTCGCTGTTTGAGGAGCCAGAGAGGAGCACAGCTGGAAGAGGCTTTGGTGTCTGGCCCACGGGTTTCTCCTTTGCCATGGCTGTGAAGCCCTCTGGGGAAGGACGGCCAGGAGAGGTTCGTGGGCTTCAGGAACTGTCCGTGGAGGTTGAACACAGGCTGTGGGTCACAGGCTGGAGAGCGGAGTGAAAAGACGGAACCGGGAAAGAAGGTAGGAAATGGGAAATTATCACTGTCAGGGAGATACCAAAATGGATTTAATTTGCTCAGTGTGAACTTAATTCACTTGATTTGCAGAGACTGCGTATGTTCCATACCAGAACACTTGGAGAATTGAAACTCTGACTCTGTTTTCAGAAAGCTGATATTCCCGTTTCAGTGACAGATTTACGGTCAAGCTGCTATGTTAGGGCAGAATTCCGAGACTGGATTATTTATGGTGTACAGTATCTCTGTCTTTGAAAAAGAGGGTAAAAATAACCTACAGAAATAAAAACTTACTTGTTTTTGGAAATGTACAGGTTTTAGAAAGAAAGAATAGTTGAAGACACAGAGGTAAATGGCAGAAAGGGATAGAATTCAGTATGCATTTGCCAGCGGTGGACTAGATCAGACTATGTGACAGTTTTCTTGGCTACATAACTAATATTTTAGAAAAATGAGGAATGGAAGTTTTAATCACAAAGTTTTGTGAAATCATGGTGTTATATGAGAAATTATTTTTTAGCCTAGAGGAGGTGGGGATCAAGATTAGAAAAGGAGGGTGGCTGATGCAGAGGCAAGAAGAGGATGTGAGGAAGGGTCAGTTACAGGGGGTTCTACGGGAGTTCCTCACGGTCTTGGGTCTGGTATTATTAGTGAATTTGGCAGATAGAATACGAAGAACAACAACAAAATTACAAACACTCAGAAAGTCCCATCAGTGCAGAGGAGTGTTGGACAATAGAGGAAAAACACTTAATGACTGAGGAATGGAGTAACTACAGTGGGATGAAATTTAGCACTGTAAGTGCAAAGTTGGATATCTGTAGTTTAATAACAAGAAAATATTTCATAATTGTATAACGTGGCAGTGACAGAAGACGAGAAAGTCTTAGGCCTGCTGTTCATTCACATGAAATGAGTAGTAGTGGAAAAGGGAATTGCCATCCTAGGAAGCATCAGGCAAGACATTTTAGAGGCAAGATTTTGAAGAAGCCATTGCTCAAGTCCCTGTGTAGAGTACCGCACCATTCAGATTCCAGAAGTTTTGAACAAAGACAGAGAAGAACAGGTAGGTTGAGCAGGGACTAGAAGATCAGGTCCCATTGTCCCAAAATGAAAGGTTAGAGTGAATGTGGTTGCTGGCAGTAAGTACATTAGAGAAGCAAATGCAAGAGAAGGAGAAGAGCCGTTTGAGCTGATGAACAATGCTGCTGTTATAAAGGGGTTCGCCTGGCCGGGAATAAGTTCTGACTGGAGAAGGGATGGTGTTAACCATCAGAGCAAGGAGGTTCAGGACATGATTTCTCAAAGGTAACGGAGCGTCAGACACACAACTAGTTTTCGAATGGGCTTGACATGTTTGAGAGAGATGATCTGGTATCTGATTTGATATTTGAGAAATGATATGGTTGCTTGTGCCAGTGGCTGACTGTTTTCGGCTCAGTGTTTTCTTTCTGTTCTAAGTCTACACTGATGTATCTGATTTAGAAAGCAGTTGAGAAGTGGGAAAGCACTCTCACATACATTGACGCTACTTCACTGCTGTAAAAATATTTTCACAACCTAATGATGACTTTGTAATTCCCCAGTGGGGGGATGAAGTGGAGCCAGAGTGGTTTTGTGTAGTGTCATCTCGTCTTACTGGGAATATAATAGTAATGACTAACGAGAAGGAAAATATTTGATGTTCTTCATAACGGCCACAACATTTTCACTGATGGGAGATAAACGAATGATTGCACCTGCTGGAATCTGTGTGGGCAGAGATTGTTTTGAAATCGTGTCTGTCTTATCCATTTATGTGTCAGCACCCTTGGGTATATCATACAGGCTTTTGCTCTCTGAAGTGGATGCTGTTGCTTCCAGCATGCTTTCCCACCTTTAGGGAGAAGTGCCGTCGTTCTCAGTTTAATCTTAATGTTTTTCTACAAGAGCATTATGTGATAAAATCCTAATTCTTTGCTATAGCGGTTATCATCTTGCAATTTAAAACTTCAGAAGACAATGAAATAGGGCTGTTTCAATAAACTTCATAATCTCTGAGGCATCACAGTTGGAAATTAATGACTCATTTGAGAGAACTTCAACAGACACGTCATCACTAGCCAATTTCTGGTTAAATACCATTTGAATTGTTGCTGTGACTTCAGCTAGACAAAATTTCTGTTCCCATGAGAAAAAGCATGGGTTTTACTGGGTTCTGTGTTTAGGCATCTCTATGTACCGCCAGTTTACAAATTCTCTGACGTGCTTATCAGATAACTGTTTGTTCTTTGACCATAGCTGTGTTTGCATAATCCTGTTATGAGTCCAGTGGAGTTAAGCCTATGTATCAAGAAGAGAATGTATCCCTTACTGCATCCTATTAAAACTACAAGGAACAAGAGCAAATTGTGTGCTGTCTATAGGTCTTTCTAATGCACCTTCTTGATTTGAAATTGGCCTCACTTGGTAACATGCTCCCTTTCTGTTTCACGTTGCTGGCAATGTTTAAAGATGGAGTACAAAACCAAGGGTGTTCTTGCACAAATGCTACCATCTCTTTGAGGTTACAGATTGTGATTTCACACTGGCTGGCGAAATAAATAGCAGTCACTTGAGGTATTATATTTTCTTTCAAAAATACTTTGACTAGGGAACATCAAAACCTAGTTTTTCAAAATTGGAATACGTCCATTCAGTAATCCCTGTGTAATCTCTCTGTTTGGAGGCCACAGGATTGCTCTGAGTTTGAGGGCAGGCAGCTTTGTCCTTACAGTGAAATGAAAGAATGTAGATTCTCTTAAAAACCCGTACTATTTACAGGAGAGTTGCATGTGCAGCATCCCTCCTAGTGCTCGCATCAGTTTTTTTATTGTCAGGCAAGATTGTTTGATTGAATGGTCATTTCTGTTGGAGCTGCCAAGTTCCTTGCAGTTTCTTGGATGGTTATTAGAGCTCTGTGACAAATTGACTTTTATGATTCAATGGATGGACCAAAGGAAAGAGGAGGAGGGTAAAATGCCTTCACCTGAAAGGAAAAGGTTTTATTTTGTTTTGTTTCCTCAAGAAGCATTTTGTTACAATGAACAATTTCATTCTGAGAAAGTTGAAAGGAAATTTTTCCCTCGTTATTTCCCCCTCCCCATATTTTTTTTTTTTTGACTGCAAGTATAATTTGACACAAATCCATGGAAGATCAAGGAGAATGAGCTCAAGCTGGTGAAGAAAAAGGCCATTGAACAACAGAGCATTGAGCATCTGTCACGTAAGAGAAGAGTTTGACTTTTTTAAGCCTAAGGAATGAATATTGAGACAACAGGCAACCAAAGGCTTTCAGGGATGTAAAAACAAGAGAGAGTAAAACATTTAAGCTAAATTAAGAGGTGGCATAGGTAGAAATAAGAATAAGGAGATTGTGAACTGATCTAGGCTGGAATTTAGAGAATGGTTTGTAACTCCCAAAAGAATGATTATCAGAAGCAGCTTTTCCGATTGGAGCAATAGAGACAAAATAAAAAAATAAGATAAATTTAATTATGAACTCAATAGATTTCTATGCAGGATTATACGATGAAGTGGTCTATGACAGCAGAGGAGTAAGCTCTATGACTGCATGTTTCTTGCTGGTCCCATCTTCCTATAAACAATTCTGATTTGAATTGCCATTTTTGAAAAAAAAAATCTGTCTGAAAAATGCATCTACTCCTAGTGGTGACTGTCACAGATGAAATTATGCTGAGTGAGTAGGTAAGTCAGTGACAGAGTGCCTATGGGGTTGGGATGTGAAGGCTGGAAAACTTAACTGCATGGTGAACATAAGTAATCTGGGGAATTTAAATCTTTGAGCTATATAGATGGTATTTGGCACACTTGGTTATGGGATGCTAAGAGAAACGGGGATACAGGAATTTATTATCTGAGCAGCAAATGAATGCTGAGTGGGGAGAAGCTGCCTTCCCCATGGTTGAAGGTGGTTCTTTGGTCGGGAAGGACGAGACTGCGTTACCGCATTGTGATAGATAACAATTTGCTGATAAGGCTCTGTGGTGGGACTAGAGGACGGTCCTAGGCAGGTCCTGAAAATGACAAAACATTTAATCTTCAAGGCAAACTGCTGTAGTCAGAGAGCCAGATGGAGGAATGGGCAAGCTTTTTGGTTTGTTCTGTTGTGGTTTTGAGGGCAGAAGAGGCTGAAGTACGTTTGCATTAGAGAAGGTTCAGGAAGAGAAGGGGAAGGGAATGGAGAGAAGAGAATGAGTCTGCAGGAGACCGAGAGGAGGAGTGTGAAGAACTGGGCAAGCGGAGAAGCCAGAGGAAGATAGCAGAGGTCAACTGTCAGCTTTTGTGGCAGGGAAGAAAGATGGGAGAGTTGAGGGGAGCAAAATGGGTGACAGGGAAGGGACAGATCATTTTGAACATATTCTTTCTGGGTAAACTGCTGAAGTCTGTGGAGATGATACTGGAGCAAGAGGAGAAGACGACTCAGAGAGGTAGTGAAAAGGGTAGCTGAGATTACAGGCCTGGAGTTCAATTACACTGGAGAAATGGAGTTAATTACTGTCCAAGATAGCAGGCCAGAAGGAGGAGATGGCCAGTGTTTGCTGTCTGCTCTGGGATTTCCCTGCGGGATGCTGGGTATATCCAAGAGCTGAGATGGAGGATGTGGATGTCGGGGCAATAAGTAAGGGTTAGTGACTGGTGGGACTATCTCATGTGAAGAGACTTTGCAGAGCTTTGCTATCCAGGATATAGTCATTCTAGATGGATGTATCCCAGTGGCAGTGTCTGCACATACTGCAGGTACCGCTGCCAGACGCTGTCACTCTTTGTTTACCATGAGTAAATGAACATTATTTCCTGAGTTGTTTTTTTAATTGCCAATTACCATGAGAAAGAATAGCTGACTTTCACCTTGCCTGTTGTTTAGTTACGATTAATGTTATACTTGAGATATCTTCTCTAAACCCTTAATTTCATGATCGACACTTCTCTTTCCTTTATTCTGAAGCGTGAAAGGGAATCATAAACCCTCTGAGCACTCCCCAGCCTATAAAATGCAAGTGGAACTTTATGTGATCTTCAGCACATTAATGTGATCTCATCTGTGGACCCATTCACACTTGACTTGCCAAAAAGAGATTCTTTTGCTATTTAGCTTTCTCCAAGGAATATTTTTAACCTTATTTTCTGCAACGCCTTTATATGCACTCTTTTCGCAAAGTGACTTTTACTCTCCAAAGGAGATGTGCTGTTGCCAGTTTTCACAATTTTTTTTCATGAGTTTCTTTTTCTGTTTTTAAGAAAGAAACAAAATTTTGAGATTTTTAGTCCTCATAGATATAGAAGACTTGATTGTCTGGGGATCTCAGGAGTCAAAAGGTAATTAAAATGAATTACACATTTCTTTTCGTTTTTTTAGTTTCCTGAACGTATTTTGGTCATGCACATGGCTATTTTTTCAGCGGGAGGGAGCGGAGTGGTCCTTATTTTTAAATACATTGGGTAATCAATACTTGAATCAATTCAGAATGCACCATCTGTGCATGTGGAGCAGCTATGCAAGTAAATGTTGTCTTCACATGTTGTGAGACCACAAGTAAAACATCAAGGAAGATAAACCTCTAAATCCCATTCTTCAGTACGTTTATACAGAATGAGGAGATTTGTCCGGACAAGAAATCCAAAAAATTGTTGTCAGGGTTCTGGAAAATAGTCAGAGTTGACAGATGGTGTACCTAGCTTCAGACGTGGATATAGACAAAGGGAATCCACTTTATCACAGGGAGGAGGAAAGCAAACGGGATTAAAGAACTGCCCAGAAACAAAATTTGTTTTCCATGAAATGGAGTGATTAATTTTCTTTGATATATTTTTTTAATTTGTGTGTTTTTCAAATGTCTGCTCAAGCAGAAGCAGAAAATCTGAAGGCCCTGAGACAGACATTTCTGCCTGGGTTGTCTTGGCTTGATTAAAACCAGAAACTCTGAAGCAAAACTCTTCAGTCCAGAGCCGCAGATTCGTGGTTGTCAACTATCCCTGTTTGGACCATTTTCCCCTTTCTCAGCCCCCCTCTTAACTTTCCATGCCACACTTTTTCTGCTCCGGTATTGTTTATTGTTAGCCAGTTTTGAAACAGTTTTCATTGATGAATTTTCTTCAAGCATGCTGCTCACGAATGAGGGATTGTGAGAATACAGGGAAATGGTCTATCTTCTGCGAACGAATCAAGGTAACCGACCCACATAATGTTGATAAAACGTTAGCTGGTCACTCTGATGTTAATGACATTGCGAGACCAGTCCTGGGGTCTTTGACACCTTCATGTTTGTCAAAATATTTTAGTTGTTTTTCATCTGCATTGCTATACTGTCTAATTTCTTTTTATTAATGAAATGTTAAATAGAAGCCTGTATTTCTCACATTAGCTTCTGTCTCTATGGAGTTTTCTTTTGAATGTCACTCAGAAAAAAGCATCAGCAGTTTAATGAAAGTTTAATGAAAATGAATAAGCAAAAAAAAATGCTCATTACTTTTGTGATACTTAATAACGCAGATGCATTCTCTTTATCATATTTACTTAGTATAATTATATTGAGTACTTGAGATTTCAAGCTTCTTTTACACCTTTATTCATAAGAACAAAAAGATTTGATACTTGCAGGTCCTAATACCCATGATGTGACTGTATGGTGCAGACTACAATTTACCCCTGTTCTAACAGCAGAGCACTTGGCTCACGTACTGGAATTAAAGGAATTGAAGCTTTATCCATATAGCACATTTCTGTGACAAATGCTTGAAGACTTGACTTTCCCCATAGGTACCTGTTTAGGAAAAGCTTTTCTCAAACAAGATCCTCTTCAGATCTGAAGACATACGATCCTCATGTATTTATTTATTTCTTGCAGGGGTGAAAGAGGTAGAGAATGGAAATTGTTTCCATTTCAGATTTTCATAGTGATTACACTGTGCCTTCCTTGTTGGGTACGTAATAAAAGAAATGAGGCTTTGAGAGAGACTCAGTGGCTTTAGCTTCTGCTATACTCTACAGAGACAGCAGTAGTTTCTGTCATCTATAGGGCCACTTCGTTTGGGTCCACTGAAGAGGATTTGCAATCTTCAGAAGTACGTGATAATGAAAGTATATATTTTAATACAACAGATTTGAGAAATAAAGGCATCTCTTGGAATTTCTGTTCTACTCCCTTCATGTGTGCCCCCCCCAGCTCCTTTTTTTTTTTTGTGCTGTATGTGATGTGGTGTTTATTTCCTTGCATTGTAACTGCTACTGCTTGTTTTCGGTGCTTTAACAGAATTGCAGAATATCAAGGGTGGAGAGAAGGGGAAGAGAGGTTTCTCTGTGGCCATTAAAAACACCCTTGGCATTCCTCTTGGGAAAATTCACTCTACTTGTTCTGGTTTCATTTCACTGTTTTTCTCATAAGACTTTTGATACTTCCTTTTTGTTTTCTTCAAGTTTCCTATACAGTCAGTCCCATCTTTCTTTCTTACCATTCTGCCCAAATCTTCCTCTCAACATTGTACTGTAACAGTAGAATTGCTTCACTCTCTACTTGCTTGCTTGCTTTACTTTTACTAATGATTTTCTACAGATCCTTACAATGTGTTCATTTCTAAACTGCAGATTTATAACCTGGAGTCTTCTTGAGCTAGCATGTCTGGATCACTGGATGGGTGGGGAGCTTCCTTTGCTTTCCTTCAGCTGACTCTTTCTTCCTGTTTCCTTGCTGCTGTGACTGGGAGATAATTTGGGATACAAACCGGCAAGACTCTGGAGCACATGAATATAAACAACTTGGTTAGTAGAATGAAAAAAAAGGCAAGAGATACCCAGCAGTACTTGTGCTTCTCGATAAAATTCCATGTTTCAACCCGTATATTTGAATGTTTACTCTTCCATAATGCTCTGAAAAAACTCTATAATTGAAATTAAAATGCAAGACCTGAGAAAGGACTTCTAAAATTGCATAGGTCTCTTTCTACTTATTTGCCTTCCACTACCGTGATATCCAGGCAGTCTGCAGTTTCATATTTAGTGCATATTCTAGAGAAGTAGGTGTTATTGCTAGGAGGTAGGTGTTTTCATTCCTGTTTTGCACATAGTTACTGAGAATAAAGCAATTTAGGTGGCAGAAGCTGCAAAAAAAAATGTTTAAATGACCTAAAAATTCTAGCCTACAGTGACACAGAAAAAATGTGTCAGTACAAGGGTTCAATCTCAATTTCATGTGGTGGGGTTAAAGTCTAAGGTGTTGGTTTATCTTTTTCGTTGTGATGAAATAGCACCGTTGTAGCGCTGCTACTTTCACTTTACTCAGATGTATTAGAGAGGAAGGCAGGATATGAGTAACATGGTGAGAGTAATGGGTAGACTCAATGTGGACAAGAAATGAAAAAATAATGCGGTGTTTAATTTCTAGCCAGTGTTTCTGTCAGCTGGGTTGTTAAAACAGTATGAAATTACTTTTTATTCACAAAAACTTGATCTTGAAGTTATGTGAATTTGATCTGAGTTGACTTTGTTGAACGATGTGGTGGAAAGGACTTTGAAGCCTTGAGCTGAGAATTTTGACACTTCCTTCTGGTTGTCAGATTGAAAATGCCATATGAAAAGCTGTCCTTACAACCCTCTGTCCATTTTCCAAAACTAAGGGGAAAAGGGTGGAAAGTTAGCACTTGTTTGTTTTTTATTTTTTTTAAACTTGGTTAGGCTTTGTGTAATCATTCAGGTCAAAATTTGAATGATTCATATGGTTTACCTGATCTCTACTTTGTGTCTGATATATCTTCTGATCCTGATCTTGTTCCCATAGAAGAAGCTGTCTGCTTGGTCCTTGTGCTCCTGGCTCGAGCCATCTTGATCAATTGTACTGGAAATTACTTCTGGGGGAATAGGAGAAAGGGTCTGTTGTGCTTCTGTTGTATTTTGCTATTTTACTACTGTGATTAACCTACTATAGTTTCCTTTATAGTCAATACAGTTACATTTATTCTAGCTTTGGAGATATGATAGATTCAGAGATACTTCCTCTATTTAAAAACAGGGAAAACCTCTAGAATCAGACTTAACATTTTTTGAGTGGGTCAGTTGTAACTTTCAGTAAAATTCAAGGCTGACCCACCGCAGAAGTCTTAGCAATGGTATACACACAAGTACCAGCATGTCTGCTGTTGAACACGGCGTAGATACTTTTGAAAGAATGAGCTAGGTTTTCCACAAAATGGAACAACTGTGGTGAAAAATACACAGAAAGGAAAACATTAAAACACTTCAAAAAATGCACAGAGTAAGTGAGTTTTTTCTTTTCTTTGCTAAATAAACTTCTAAGCAGAGTTTATGCTGCCTCTTGCTTGAGAGCACAAGGCCATGTGAAGATGAAGAGAAGTGTCAATGAATTGAGCAAGGGTAGAGATGGGTATTCATCTAGTCTCCAGCCCGTGACAAGACACATAGGTTTGCAAGAAACTGTGATTTCTAAATAAAATAGGAATGGGACTGTATGTACACCTGATTCCAAATTACTGAATTACAACTTTGTATGTGGGTGGTTTTAGGGGCTAAGTTGGCATTGTTGGCTACAATAATTAAAAGACCAGGCAGGTTGAAATGGAGCAAACAGAAAGCTTGTCTAGAGGCAATAACAGTGAGAAGAACTTAGGGAAGTTGTCAAAACCCAGGTTGTGCAATTTTACTGGCTATCATAATTAATAAAATAGTGAAAAGATAAATTTTGAGGAAGACACTTGCTTTGTGCTAGTAAGTTATTACCAACCAGCATTTTATGCAAGGAGTAAATGGTACTTCACAGATAGCTCCTCTGGGGGTGGAGGATGGGAGGCTATTTTGATCCATTTATCAAATAGCTTGTAGCTTTCATTTCAAGGCAAAGACAAATTACTGAGAAAAGAAAGCACATTCTCACCTAGAGATCTATTTAGCAACTAAAAATTAAAACAAAAAAGTTCTACAGGCTTGATGCTTTTGCCTGCTCTTGTTAACAAGGATTATTTTCCCTTTAGGAAGCAATTATTAGATAGATAAACATATTCTCTTGCTGTTTGAGAAGATCTGTCAAAATCTGTTCCTTTATTCTTATGTTCACAGGAATATTTTTGTGAATTTTTCTGGGAAATTTCCTTTCTATTTCTTCTGTCATTAGAAACAGCAGCAAATAGTTCTTTTAAAATATTCCTCAGATACTAATTGTCTGTTTCTTTCCTCGAAATTAGTTTTACGTACTTCATTGACATCTGCAAAAGTATTCCTGATTTACACAATTATGAGTGAGATGTGAATCAGAGCCTAAGGAAATAGATTTTTGAAGCTGGAGAGAGTTGTGATACAGCAATTAAATTCAGTCATTTAAAATTTTAATTAAAATGTTGACTTTCATTATTACTCATTGTTCTGGCTACTTCACAAGTCACTTAATTTCCATGTCTTCCCCCCCCTCTTTGTATAGTCATAGGAATGTTCCTAATATGTCCACTTACCTTATAGAAACATTGTCAAGATTAATTTTTCTACAGCAATTATATTAATTATTTTCTAAGTCCTTTTTAAAAGAGATACTGTGCCTCCTTCTCTTTATTTCATTTTCCTAGGGGTTAACATTGGGAATAGAGCGTCAGAAACAGGTTACCCGTTGAGCAAAATGGACTAGTTTTTGTTCATCACTCTAATATATTCATACTCGCTTCTATTAGCTCACTACTCGCAGGTTACCAATGCCTCACTTCCCACTGTGCCACGGGTCAGGGAATCATAGTGATTTCCCTTTTGTTGAGCATTCCCGGGGATTTCTCTTTAGGCTGTCCTTCGTGGCCAGTGCTGCGCAATCACAGAGATTGCTGTAGTATCCTGAAGGACGGACCTGTGGAATTCTAATTCGATTTTACTCGGTGATTTAGTTTCACTGAATATATAAATAAAAAAGCATGAGCAATTGCTTTGCTCTAAGCCCAAAGGCATTGACCGCTATGCAGTGGTACAGCTGACTGCTCATTAGCTGATGTGTACGCTTCATGCAGGGCCAGTCGTCATGCTATTAAACGAGCTTTGAAAATGAAAGTGTCTTTTATTTCCAGTAGTCCCTGCAAGCTGCAATTAATCAGGGCCTGTTCTGAAAATGCTAAAAGCTTTGCTCTTGCCGTTTTACTTTTGCACTTCCCACTTCTCCCTCTCCCTCCTTCCTTGGCTCCCAGCAGCTCCATAGGGAATGAGGTCTGCTGAGAAGCAGAAGTGAGTCATTTCTCTCAGCAAGTGAAATATGCCTCCCATTTCTCCCAGTCTTCTGCTGAAGGATTTATTTTCTGTTTCAGCAGGCATCTGCTGAACTTGAGAGCCTTTGGTTTCCAACTGATGCAGGGGTCTAGAAGGGCTCACCACAGTGTAAGCTCGAGTATGGCAGGGCTTTAAAAAGTGATCTGGAAGGAGGCTGCTGAAGTTAAAATGATAAAATTTCCTTTTTTTACAAGCAGGGCAAACTGCAAATTCAAAATCTGCTTTTGGCTGCAGCCTTAATCTAGTAAATGTCACGCAAAGCAGCATTTCCTATTTTGCATAAGAGGGAGGCTCAGGTGAGAAAGAATCAACTTTCTTAATGCCGAATTTCATGCCACCGGAGGAAGGTCTTCCTCGGTCTCGGGGCTCCCAGCTCGCTGGGGGGTCAGGAGAGGGAGCAGCCGAGGGAAGTGGCACAGTGATATAAGGAGTTCAAGAAGTTTCAAGCACAGTGCCAAACCTACCATCTTTTTATTGACGTCACCAATGGTCCAGGTGTTTTACTAGCAGCAGTTCTGGGAGAACAGGCTCATTATATAGCCGACTCCGTGAAAGCAGTGGGCGGTTTAGATCCCAGTGGGGAAATTGCACTAGCTCTGCATCTAATTATATGAAGGGAGAGATTTTTGAGCTCCAGTCCGTTGCGTATCAAATACATTAGTTAAGCCTTTTGTAATCAGTTCTTGTGTATTTTCATAATTAATTCTCACTCAATGCTGAAGATCTTGTTAGGTTGGTTTGTTCTGATTTCCCTTCGAGAAGGATCAAAGTCGTGGAATGTGTTTATTTCTGAAAATAGAAGGGGCATGAAGATACTTCCTAATGTCCAAAACCCACAGCCTGCTCTTCCTCTCTGGCTCCTTTTTCAAGGATTTTTAGACAGGCCTGTTGTTCCCTCTGCACTGGCGCATTGGTCCATCAGGTATCATTCTCTAAGCTGCCAGCCAACCGAACACAAGCTGACTTGTCCACGGACTGGACCATCAACCGACTACAGGTACTGAAGGGATTTCAACTCTCTAACTCAGCGGCTTTATTCTATACAGCTCATAAAGTTAAAGACAAGGGACCCTGCAGTTACTAATACCAGTGTTTTATATCTCGCTGCAGTCGTGTCTGTGCAATGAATTTTTTTTAAAGTAAAGATAGAGTCATGGTGTCAAACAGAGTCAGTGTTCAATATCACAGTGGAGGGAATTAGTTCTTCTGAGAGCTAACGAACTTGGCATCAGTGATGATAGCTTGTGTTAAAACTGCCTTGCCACTGGGGATGGCGGTTTGAACCACATATATCCTACTGTTCACTTGACATGAAGTTTATGTCCAGTAATTCTCGAGTTACTAAAGTGCATAGTAAGAGTTAGGTATTACGAGTTGCATAAGTAAGGGTTTACACTTAATGGTTGCTAGTGCTGTCACAGGCTAGATTACCACTCAACTTTTGCTCAAGCATTTTTTTAATTAAAAAAGCCCAACAAAACAAAACCAACACAAACCTCAAACATAGCAAGGAGTCAACAACATCACCCTGAGACAACTGATTCCTTAGTAATGCTCATAAAGTCTGGTCTCTCTGCAGCTGAGGGGGTGAGGCCCTGGATCCCCATTCTGTATTTCTAAGATGATTAAAATCACCTTTGTACTGCATTTTTCTGTTACGTTCTCTGCTTTGGGAGGTGCAGAGATTTCTTTTAAAATACGAGAACGTCATAGTGTTTTCCTTGTTTTTCATTAAGATATTTCCTAATGAAACATTCTTTGCTGAAAAGAGAGGTGAAAAGATTTATTTTGGGGTTTGTTTTTAACCCTGGGACCTGCTCCTTGACTCAGGAAAGTCACTTGCATACCCTCCACTCTCTGGAAGATTGACTCACCGGCAGCGTCTCATTGAGATCAGCGGCTGCCTCTTGTTTCCATGCTGATGCGCCCTCCTGGATCGGGGTAGGCAGGGAACAAACAGCCTCGGAAGGTGGAAGGATTCATTCATCAGCCAGGGGAATTGCAACAGGAAGCAATTTGGGGCCAGTGAGTGGTAAGTCTGCTCTACCGCATGGTCAAAAGTACTAAGCTGTTGGCTTGACATAAAACACATCTAACAGCAGTGTATCTGGAGAGGATTTTTTTTTTCCACCTGTACTTTTTTTTCTTGTTTTTAAATGCATTGTTGATTTTTTCTTTTGTCCAGCACTTCAAAACTGAATGGGAAATATGAAAACAGGTATCTCTCAAAGGGAGATATTTCTATGGAATTTAGAGAAAGAAAAAGAAACATTAGGCTAAGGCTGTGCTCACACTTGCCTTAATCCGGTGATTTCAGTGGTGTCCTTCTGTTCTCTGATGATTTGTGGAATACACAGTGTTTCATGTTGTGGATAACTCCAGCTCAAAGCTGGGACATGCTGGTTTTAATAAAATGCATCTAATCCTTAGAGCCATTTAACATCTGGAAAGCAAGTTGTTAAAAACATAAAGCACATCTAATCCTGTGAGCTGCTCAGAGCCTAGAAGAGGAGCTTTTTCTTTATGGAGTGCTTTAAAGACGCAGCTAGGACATGAACTGCTGAGACATTTAGCCTGGTGTGCTATTCAGGCTGTCAGCGTTGTCTACCAGGTGCTGGATGAAAAATTATGATAGCATTGCCTATCACGGTCTTCACCTAACTTATGCATACCTAATATATATTTAGAGACAGAGAGTGACAATGACAGCAAGAATATATAAGCATTTTTTTTAAAGAACACATAAATATAAAATGCAAGAATATATGAATATGTACAATGAAGATTTTCCCTGTATGTGTATTATTTTCCTGATTAATGGAAAGGATCTTGATCTTCTCAGCCATATATTGGTGATCTGTGGATTCAAGAAAACTGACCCATTAGTTGGCTGGTATGATATTTTTTATTCTTACTCTAGCAAGAACTAAAAATTTAAAGCCTTTTGATTTGACTTTATTAAGCAGCAGAACCAATAGATTATTGTGTTTTTTTCTTCTTCAAGTAATGCTAAGTAGAAGTGAAATAACATTTTGTTATATCACTAGCCTGTACTTATACCTATGTTGTATTGGGCTGATATTTCTCTGAAATGTACATATGAGAACCAGAATGACGTGAAATATTTGGTTTTAAAAAACTGTATTAGTGAAACTAAAACATTTTAATGAACTCAGACTCCTTCAAGTTACAGACAAATTGGCAAGATCAAATATGTAAGTCCTATCCCTAGCTTTTGCAAAATGTTCGTGGTTTTGCAATATCATCTCATTAAAGTTTTATAACAGAAGCTGCCGTATTCAGGCTTCTGAGTATGTTCACACAGAACCTGCTGGTGTGATTCTAATGCAGTACAGAGCTATCTAAGCCATTTCTCACCAGGCTTGAAACCCAAAGATACAGAACAAATACTTGGGAAGGTTTTCCAGTACGTTTTAAAAGATGAGCTCTCTGTCGTGGTGGTTAAAGGGACACTGATGTCAGGAGTAGAGTGTGCAGGCATCACCCTACGCCGTTATAATGCAGCAACAATGCCGGCGTGACTCATCTGAGTTTTATTGTCTACCCGATGGCAGAGCACCAAGGATGTCTTGACAGCTGATGAAGAAAGGCACTTGTAGAGGTGGCTTCTCGGTCCTGTGTTAGCAACACAAAATGCTCCATGGGCTTAAGATCTTTCTCCATTGCTTGCAGAGGGAGTGTTAAAGCAACCAGACTCACAGTTCGGAGACACTATAAAGTCCCCACAGTTAGGTGGGAGGAATATGGCCCATGGGGACGAGTGAAGTGGCATCAGCCACATCAAATGCAGCAGACTTAACTTACTTAAGAGTTAGGACCCACTGGATAATACAAATATCTCCTCTTTCCCACTCTCTTTCCATCATCTTCTTTCCAGTGAGAATTTTTCCTTATGTCTTTGGGACCTTGAAGTTACCACGTTTTCATCTCCACTGGCAGTGGTGTTGATGGGATTAGAAAGTACATTAATGGTTGTTTCATTAGACTGTGCAAATAAGATATTAAATAATGTGCTCTATTAAGCCTAGTTATTAGCAAAAGCTTGTTGTAGTTACTAATTTAATCAAATCTGTTAGGAATTCATGTTCTTGTTTGTCCAGATAGTCTCAGACAATCTGGTCAAAGTCAGTTAATAAGCATTCACTCCATGATAAGAGAGCCTTTCTTCATTTTTAAAAAGCACAATCAATTTGTGTCAGATTGGTTTTTGAAATGTAATAGTGACAATGGAGTTTTTCAGAACGGGAGGCTAGAGAAGGAAATATCTAGAGCTTGACGTTAGTTTTGCCATTGATTTGCTAGGTGACCTTAGGCAAGTTGCTTTTCTCTGGAAAGTATCTCTAAAAACAGTGCTGTCAGATCTGTGGTTGTCTCAAAGATTTATGTACCATGTGTCCTATCAAATAGAGAAAGTAGTTTATCTGTCAGTCCTGGAAAGTCAACCTTGGCTCTGAAATTCAAGCGGGGTCTGAGTTGTTTCTGGTAGTTAAACTTCTGTGGGATGATTTAAACCCTTGTTCACACAACTGCAACCACACCGTTTGCAAAGACCTTTGTATACACTTTAAATGTCCAAGGTAACAGAGAGGGGAGAACAACTGTGTATCTTTTCTACAGAGTCAAAAAAATGAAGAGAAATTACAGGAAAACTGTAACTACATGTATATGTGAAAAGCAATGGGTTGTGTTCTGCCCTGACCAAAGTCAATGTAAGTGTTGCCGTTACTCAATCCTAGATCTGTGAAGACCGACACCGTCATGGAGATGGTTTAGAGGGAAGATGATTTTCACATGGTCCCCCTTCAATGCTGAAGCACATCTTTAATTTACCCGCTCCTTAGCTTTGTCAGCGGTGGGATGATTCTAAGGCTATCTGAGAGCGTTTTAGGTTTAGTATTTGGAAATGTCTTATGAGTTTGAAGGTTGTGTGGAGTTTTGTGTAGTACTGAAGAGCACGAGCTTGAGACATGTCAGTGGGCAACAAAATGCACAGCAAGGTGTACGGAGCTGATGAAACCTCTCTGGAAAGGTGCAGGTTTGCAGATACACTGAAACCAAGACGCTTGAAATTTCCTGTGTCTTTATAAAATAAAGTGACCCCTTATTAGTTAGAATTGTAGTTAAAGCTTTTTTATCCAAATTGAACTGTATGGTGACTTGACCATGGGTAAATGTTATTTGTTAATTGTATGTAAGAGCTGATTGTTAATGCTATCGTGAGGTTAAGAAATCGAGAAGCCATAAGCTTGATAGGATCCCCCAAAAAAGGATTATCTGCTTATCTCAATAAGGAAAACATCCACAGTTGTATTGGGGAGGATCAAAAAATGCAGAAGACTTAAAACTCTTGGTGAATGGAGTTAGGAAGCAACTTCCCTCACATACACTTTATTCTCTAATTGTCGGTGAATCACAGGCGTGTGCCACATCCTTATTTATCCTCTGAAGAGGGTCCCTTTCCACAGGTTTCTAGTTGCTCTTCCCCAAGGTACTCCATCTGAAATGGCTCGGTGTGCACTACTGACAGTGAAAGCTAGAAGCAAGCTAAGAAGTGATTTTGGTTTCAAACTGGGAGGAATTCTGTTTCAAAGAGGCTGAAGAGCAAGAGTGTGCTGGGAAGAATGGGGCAAAGACCTTGTGTATAAATTTTTCATTGTATTGAAGCTTTTATGGAATGAAAGAGGGACAACACCTGCTTCCTAGGCCTTGTAAAGGAGTTAATGTGTGCATACCATAAGAGAGCACTTTACAACCATTTTCCCTGTGTGATGATGTCCTTAAGGGAACCGTGTGATAGGAAAAGCAGGCAGGAGTTTATCTCTCCCAGTTTTTAATTTTATTCAGCAGGGTCAATCCTCAGAGGACCGTGACAATCGTGGGGATTAAGAAGGGATTTCCCCTGGCCCACAGTCACATTAGATTTCTGTGCCCACGGAGGTACTTTCCCCATTGCTCTGCTGACACGCTTTGCTCTCAGTGCTTCAGTGTGCGTTCAGCTTCATAAGAAAGCTTCTGGCAAAGATTCCTGAACAACCTATTGCTTCTCCTGACACTGATATAGGGAAATCTTAAGCACATCAGGAGTAAAAAGCATCAGTACAGTTGTGGTTTATGTCATTAAAGCAATATAAAAGATACCCCCTCAGGGGTACCGCATCCATAGGCACCTGCACTGATGCTTAGCATGAATGAACAGAAAACAAGATCTTACAATAATCGTGTGGCACAGTAAATACGTGATCTAGTATTCAAATAAACGCACATCCGCAGCTTATAACCCTAGACCGTTTAGAAGGAGGTATGTTAAAGGGGTGTGTGTGCGCTGCTTCAGTTTTGAAAACCAGTAGTTTGGAAGTATGGTCAGGCTAATGAATAAGGCCTGGAGTGATGACAACTCTGTTCAGTTCCTATTTCATCCAAGCTTTTCCTCTTTCAAGACCAGACTGATTATCTTGGTCTGCATGAATCCCAGCTCTCTGTTTTTAAAATTACTTTAATCACCTCATCATAGGAGAGAAATAAAAAATCCTCCACTGTTTGTTTGAGCTGCTCATATCTAATGGTGATGAAGGCTGTTGAAGGGCTTGGATAAAAGAAAGTTTGCATAAGCTGTGCATTTTAGGTAGTGTATTTTCTTTGGGCAGAAGGTGTCCAGTCAGCCTGTGTTCCAGTCAAGGCAAAATACCTCATAGGTTTTTGTAGTTGCCATCTTAAGCTGGTTACTCGTGGCTGAATTTTTCAAACTTATGCTGTGTCTGTGGATAATTTCGATGTTACAAAAGCTACAGGCCCAAATGTGTTTAACTCTGTTCCTTCTTCCCACCTCGGGTAGACACATACCCATTTTATTTAGAAATTTCTTTTCATGTAGTGCAGCTGATTGCATTTAGGTGGATAAATGATGTTTTGTCTGCCAAAAATAACATGTGGTCTTTCTTGAACAGTCATTTTCTCTTGTGCTCTGGAAAATATAATGTTTCCATTGTTAGATCAAGTTGAGAGTTACCACCAGTTCCTTAAAACGCTGCCAGACATCGAGTCTAGAGCGTCGTGTGACTGAACCTTGGCTCCAGCAGAAACAAAAATGCTCGCTCCCATCATTGGACCAGCTTCTAGCGTTTTTATGTAGACCAATTTCTGATGTTGTAGGCCAACCCAAACAGTAAATGAAAACTCACAATTCATAGCCTGTTTGGGTAAAAACTAGACTGAGAGCAACCCTGTTTTATCATGTCTTGGCCTAAACCCAGCTTCTTGTTCTGAACCGTCACCACTGGTGACAGGCAGATTTATTAGTCCCCTCCAACCCCATTTTACAAAATTAGTAACCAAACAACTTCAAGTGCTTTCTTCTTCTAAAGAATAATGACTATACAGTAAGTAAAAATCCTTTTCACCAAATTGTTTTGATTGAGTATTTACACAAATATGTCAGGCTTAGAGAAAAAAAAGTTCATTAATACAACGATAATGATGTGCTCATTTACATGAAGCAATCAAGACTGGCCCTAATGGATCATACTTTGTTGGTTTTTTTTTTTCTTTTTAAAACCCTCTTGCTTTCCATGAAATCATTGTGATTATTTTTAAAACAATGCAATTAGGCCTTTAGATATGGTATTTGAATATTTATTCCGTTGATCTGAATTATTAAAAGCATCCTTTCGCTGAAGCATAATTTTTAATTATCTTCAGTGGTGGTGTATCTTTAATAAGTGCTCTAGCTGAGACATGCAATTATCCCATACAATAGTTGCCGTGAAGTTTTGGCTGTTAGTGATGCCTTGTTAAAACTGTTTGGCTGACTGTTACATTGCATCTGCAGGCTGCTTTGTCTTAAGATCCGGAAAAATAATTCATGCTAGGCTAAAATGTACAGTGATAAACTGGTAAACTGAGCCATCAGGTTTATTTTGGGACTGAAGGTTACAGTTCTCAGCCCAATATGTGGTTAGTTGGGGTGGGCCATAAGCAGTAGCTCTGGAGAAGGGAGAGAGTGGAGGTGAGATGTTTCTCTCCGTGCCACATTTTGACCTGGAGCTTATATGCTTAGTTGTCTAATTGCAGCCAAGTTGGGCTCGTCTGACCATAAAATTCCTTTGTGGCGAGCCTGCACAGAAGTTCTTCTCTGATTGTATCGAAGTTTGGATGTTATGAGAACGGGGGCAGACATATCTCAAAATAATCATTGTTTTAGCAGCATGGTAAATTTGTTCTCAGAAATGCAGTACACGGTGATTGATTAGTTTGTTGGAAGAAGCTGGCCTAATCAATAAAGTGTGAGGTTTCCCCCAAGCATCCCATCTCTTTTTTCCCTATTTATCATCGTGCACCCACTGTCAAATATTTAGGGCCCTCAGTCCTACCCCTGCTCCCTGTCTGCTGAAACGACTCCTTGCATAGCCTCATGCCTTCGCCTCGCTGCCCTGAGTGACCTCTTCGTGTGGGTTTTCAGGAGAGGTGAAAAGGAACCTGCTCAGCCGAGCGCTGACTTCTCTTCCCAGGCTCATCGGTATGTGCCCTGCTGCCTGTGGTAGATGTGAATCAAATCTTGTAAAGTTTATGCGTCAACAGGCTTATGGCATCATTGTGTAAGCTTCCAAATGAAATGCCTAAATCCCTCACATGAAATACATTAATCTAAGGTAATATTATTTACATTTTTTCCTTGTCTTGATTTACCAATCATTTTATTTTCCTTCAGAGTTTAAGATGGCATATTGAGTTGTTATAACAGCGATTTAGGTTTAATACCTTTTTGATTTAGCTGCAGTATGCTTTGACTCTGGAGCATTCAGCTATTGAAGTCTTCCTAGGTGGAATC
>NW_009629406.1:0-18660 GCF_000690535.1 Cariama cristata
AAAAAAAAAAAACCAAACTGCCTGAAGATAAAAAGTAAACCATCTTTGTTAAACATCTTATACATCACTGCACTAGAGTTGTTTTGTTAAGGAATTTAATCTGTTTCTGGCAAATGATTCAATCAGCTAAGTGGATATTTTGTATTACCATGGAAATGAAATCATAAAATGCAATTGTCAGGTTTAAAAATTCTAATGCACAATACGATGGTTTTTTGTCTTTTATTCACTTTCTCATTTCTTCCTAATTAATTTCCTGATTAAAATCTGAGTGTTAACCTTGATTTGTGTTCAAAGTAGGATGCTAACATAAAGAGCAGTGTCATAGAAGTGAAATAGGTTATTGTTTACAGTTGTACAAAGTTGCTTGTTTTCTTTTTGTTTCATTAGTCTGGGAAAATGTGGATCATTTATTTTACTTTGTGTTTGTGGTGACTCAAAGACAGAACACTAATTTTGTTGGGCTGCAAATATTTCATATTAAGAGCAGAAACACCAACTAACTGCTTTCAGGGCTGTACTTACTGATAATGGAAAGAAAAAGTGTTTAGACTTGAATATTAAATCATCCTGCACATCCACAGTTCCTGGCTTTGTCTACTTTTTGGCTTAGTGATTGAAATAAAATTTTAAAATACAACTACTTGCCTTTAGGCAGAGAAATATCTGCTGGGTACTTGGTGCTTTTCTAGACCTGGGCATTTATTTCTGATCTCCAGGTTTCACTCTTGGTAGTAATTGTCTGCATTTAGATCTGCCTCTAAAATGAGCAAATTCCTGTTTTAATTCCATATCCACTGCTTTATATAAAAAGTAGTTGCTGTAGCTTCACTATGGTCTTTCTTATCTGACATACCACTTATATAGCTTTTTATTTAGTGGTTACAGTGGCTGGCTTCCAACTAAGAATCAGTTAAATTTTATATTTGGGGCTGCATTCTCTACTTTGTGTTCCCTCTTTCTTAAGACACCATTAATAATTCCTTACTTCTCTTGTTTTGTAACAAAACCAAAAAAAAAAGCTAACTACAAGGCTAGGGGAAGTAAACAAATTAAGTCTATTTTGCATGGAGTTGTGCATAGATTTGACAGATTCTCCAACATCCTCTTTTTGTCCTTCTTGAGCTTGTATTCTTCTAGGCATTTGGAGCTGGTAAAGGAGAGGCTCCTAAGAATGTTGCTCTAGATCTGGGAACAGAAAGGAGGAAGGTAATCCTCCTGCCTGGTCCAACAGGTGATCTCGCTCCTCAACGAAGACAGCCTGTATTCAGTGATGGTTGTCTCTCGCTTTTAAAGCTCTTGCATGTTTAAATATATAATGGCATTAAAAAAAGGGACATGAATCATGAATATGTAAGCTATTGTTTACCAGTCCTATAAACGAAGAGAAAGACCTTCTTTCTCAAGTTGTCTCACTGAAAAAAGTACGAAATAAAACGATCTTGGTGGCAGGAAGGGGATAGCAGTCCCAGCTCTCCCAAGAAGCTGTTCAGGGTGTAGTGGGGCTTTACATGATAATTCTCTGCCCACACCAGAACCAAGTAAATGACAAGATAGATGTGGTTTTACACTTTTGCAATTACAATTCTCTCAAATGCCAGAAAAAATATTTTCAGGCTATGGGGAATGAAATGAATTTTTCAGCTATGTAACAGGATTTTTCTTGATGTAGAATTGAGCTATACCCGACAGTCATGCATTTTACTTGTCATATGCCTATACTACTTTCATTCCTGAAGTTTATATTTCCTGGAATTGCTTTTACAATGTATGTTTTACTGGAACTGTGTCATTCACTGAGTCCTTACTTTTCAACATAGCACTTAAAAAACCAAACAAACAAAAAACACCCCAAAAAACCCAACAGAACAAAACCCCAACCCAAATAACAACCAACAAAACAAAAAAAAAAAATCAACAAGAAAACTTCTACACAAAACACACAAAAACCTCCACTAAAACCCAGCAAAAAATAGGAAGAGGAGAAGCCAAATGAATGTTCAGAAGTAGGAATACCACATCAGTCACCTCTTAGGAAATAGTAAGGCTTTCTTAGGTACTTCAGTGTTTGTGGTTTTTTTTAAAAGAAAAAAGAGGAGGAGGGAAATGAAACTGTTTTGACTGTGTGCTCACAATGAAACTTAGATGTCTTAAACTAGTTGCATCTGAACATCACTTAGTTGCTTTTGCAGTTTACCTAACATGTTAGTGGTGTGTTAGTTCACGTTAGTTAGTAGCACTTTTGACATCTTTCTTGATCGTGGGTCAATTCCAGCTGCTGTCTGTGGTGGGCTGGGAGAGAGAGAGGAATAACAGATTCTAGTGGAGTAAAGCTGGAGTCTTCTTGTTCGCTAAATAATAGCCCAGAAGTTGAGGAGAGTGTTTCCAGGTTCAGTTCTTACCACAAGTCAGTGTGATCTGCATCGTTTGTACAACTGCAAACTTCTGTTTGGCAGGTTGCTTTGCAAAAAACCTAATGTAATATTCAGTATATGATTAACATGAGTTTCCTTTAGTTTCAGGTAATTGTTCGTTTGGGTAATAATTACATTAAAAAAAGGAGTAACTTTTCACAGCCATCTTGGCTGAAATGTAAATACTAGTAATACCTCAACCTCCCCCACCTCTGCTGACCTAGAGGTCTGTGGAAAGATTCTGTATTAACTTCTTTCAGCTCTTGGCTCTGAATTGCTTTTAGCTTATAGGCAAGTTACGTTCCCCCTCCTGAAGTACAGTGTTTGAAATATAGGAATACAGGTGCCAGCATTGCTGGTGTGCTGCATTGAAAAGAACTTACGAGAAAAGCTAGTCAGAGGATATAATAACTTTATTATGCAGTTTCATGCCTCTAAATAACGATTGGCATTTTTTTTAATTGACTGGTCAATTCTGAAAGCATTCGGTAAATGTGCACTTATGTGACTTTTATTTAAACCCTTCTAAAGATAGCCTTCCTTAACCATGTTTTCTGTTGCAAGGAGACTGATAGTGTGGCCTTTGTATGACCTTGTGGTTTAATAAGCTGTACATTATAGCACTGATACTTAATTAGTTAATGATACCTTGATCAAGTTAGATAAATGGATTGGAACAGTGCTGTATTCAATTAATTTTCATTTTCAACTAATTAGTATTGCTACTAATGCCTGTAATTCAAGATGTGGTTTTGTGTTTTGATATCTTACTCATTTCTGTTTAAAACAGGAAAACTAGATCTTTCCAGATTCAAATGCATTTATTACACTGAGCGCAATTACATTTAAACTTGTTAGTTGGCAGCACTGAGTATGTATTTTTTACAGGCAATGCTTGTGTAATCTCTACCCTGCTAGTACTTGCAGGCAAGGTTTAAGTGAGCCTTGTGAGTCTGACAGTGTAGGTGTCCTGCATCAGCTTCTCTGTGAGATCTAGGGAGCTAACAGGGAGTGGGCTCAAAGGGATGGGGAGAAAGGAACTGATTATCATTTGATTGGATTGTTGCTCTGTTGAGTTTTTGGCTATTTGCTAGACCGCAAGAAATCCAGGAAAATTTCGTTCTTTTTTGTTTTATCTCTGAGACTGCTTTTAAGAGTGTCTGGTATTAATCATGTTTTACAAAACTCCAGTAAGGTGCTATTGCTCTGGAACCTGAAATCTCTGCTGGAGACAAAGTCCAGTTAAGAATCCCACTTCATTGCCTATTTACTTTGATAAAAATATGAAAAGTTGTGTGCCAGTCTGTTGGAATTGGATGTCTCCACTCATTTCTATTTCACAGAGAATTTCGGGATGTCAGAATCTGGTTTCTTTCTGGTCTGGAATGAGAGTTGAGCAAGTTTTTTTGGCTTGGGATGGTGTGTCTGATAAGCAGCAGCTGGCACAAAGTTGGAGCCAGGAAGTCTTTGGTCTGCTACAGAGCTCAGGACATAAAGAGTTTGCTGCTACAAGGTAGTCCAAGTCCTGCACTTTTCATCATGTTGCTGGTGGACTGCTGAAGAGCAGAGAGCTGAGAAAGCTCAGGCTCTGCAGAAGCTGCTGAAGGTGGCTGCTGGGCAGGCAGGCAAGCCAGCAGCAAACCCGATGGGGTTTGAAGCTGCCTTGTCAGGCAGTTGTCACTGGAGTGCTGCCCTAGGTCTCTTGAAGATATTGTTAAAATTATGAACTTTCTTAGTGAAATGTTTTATTTTCAATATAGGCATGTGCTATTCTTTGAGAAATTTTAAAATACAGTATTTTGTCAGATGGGGAAAACTGAAAATGACATCAGTGAAATGTCAACTTGATACACAGCTTACTGTGAATTACAGTCACTTTCTTGCTTATAAAAGCAAAAAAGGCAAACTTAACCTACAAATGATTTCTTTGGTGTGGTGTTTGGTCTGGTGAGTGGTCTCAGTCTCTCAATAAAGCAACCTTCTCTACCAATAAAGGATTTATTCAGATTTTTTCATATGATTGCTACCAGACAATGACAAGAAGTGAGTGGGAGGAACTCATAAGAAAAGACCAACTTGTACCATCTGTTCCAGAAATGTAAGCTGAGGTGATACCGTAAAGGGGAAAGCCAAACACTTATGTCTGAAATGGTGATCAGTGACTGTTTTACATTCATGTCAAAAAAAATTATTCTCGTTATACTAGTTCGGAAGTAACAAATATTTGATATAGTTAAAGAAACTATATCTTTACTACATTTTGCGTTGCCTAAATGGCTGACATGACAGTTTTGCTCTATATGTAGTGCAACTTATGCAGAGAACTATAGTGGGCTATTTAAAATAGTTTTATTTATAGCAGCAAAGGATCTCCAATCCCTGGCGATATCAATTGGTATTGTGCTTGAGCAATGCTATTTTTATGTTGCTATGCTGTGGTATGTCAACATAAGATCTAGGAGTGCCAGAATGCTCCACACTGTCCAAAAGGTCTCTTGACAACCAGTGACTTTTTTTTTTAGTTTGCAAAAAATGTTACAACTTGTAATCCTATCAGTCTTTCTGGTGCTATGAACTTTTACAAATTTTAATAACCGTCTGGACTGTTATGGTAAGGTAGAGATCATGTAGCTTTTATTTGCTACTATCTTCCAGAGCATTTGCAGTAGTCTTAGGAAATGGTGTCACAAATCATGCTTGAACCATGACCCTGTTATCAGTTCTTAAGATACATGGTCTGTTGTCTTTTCAGAGCACTTTCATTATGACTGTGTAAAGTATGTTAGTATCTTCTAAAATCTTCAGTGTGGGAATATTAAGTTGTACACAAAAGTTCAGTTAGCCAAGTCAAATAACTGTAATATGGAGTTTTCTTTGAAAATGTGGTGGGTTTAGCTGTTTTGCCATCATACAGAATACTAAAATATACAAATAATAGAAATATAGGACTGTATTTCAAGTTTAATAAGTTAGTTGAGCTTCTGGTCCTTATTAAAGGCAGTATGAAATATTTGGGCATTGGACCCATTATTCCGTCTCTCTTAATATGAAACTTCATGAAAATGGCTGAATTTATTCTAACAGATAAAGTGCTAATTTCAGTTGAAAAAAAGATTTCATAGATTCATATGTGAGATATTAATTTGTACTTGTTGAACAGATGACAGTGTTGTGATTATTGAAGCTGGTCTATTCGTTGTTCTTCCTCTGCATAGGTTAATACTAAAGTTAATTACAGCTTTCATTCCGGAGGCAACTTTTCATTGTCACAAATCTAGATTTAATTTGCAAATCTAAGAATGGTAAAATGTTGCCTGGGCTAGAGACCAGGCAAATATGGATAAGATACACTGTATTTTAAGTGCCAATTGATTTTTTTTTTTTAATTTTGATGAAAAGCAATTTTCCCTAGTTTTACTTTTCCTGAAGACATAATTTGACTAAATGTTAATGTGCCTGAGTCTCCTTTACACCACATCAATTTAATTTTAATAGTTCTTGTGAAATGTCGTGTGAAGTTGGATGCCCCAGTGGATCTGAGGTAATTTGAACTTTTCATCATGGGGTACCTGAACTTGCTCCTTGTAGCAAGCCCCTTCCTTTCTTCCTCCTTTCTCCTAAATGATTGCAACAGGACTGGGGACTGGATGAGAAATTCTGCCATTGCCCCATCATTTGAGCACAGCTGGAGCGTGTTGAGGGAAAGGGTGTAATGTGAATCAGATCTGCCTGACTCAGTGTTTTGGGCTAGTGCGTAAAGTTTAGGAGGTACAATGTTGTGGCAACACAGAATGCTGCATGTAAACATCTTGAACAGACATTACCAAAGGGCTTATCACTCTTCTACATGTGGTTACACTTACATTATTTACACCTCTCAGGGTGTCACACAATTGACAGTCAGCACTTTTTCTTTAAAAGAAATGCGTATTATGGCAAAACCTGATGCAAAAAGTCACTGATGACAAATGCTTTTTGTTTTAATAATAAAGGTCTGGTACAACAACAAAGCATCTACTTTCAGTTCTCCTTTAGAATTTTGATCTCGTCTGCTTTAAGCAACGAGTAGAAACTGTAATGGAGAAGCTCCTTCGAAGAAAACAAACAAACCACCAAAACCCAGATAATGGAGATGTTGAGGGGTACTCAGCATGCCTTCTTTTATTGGTGTGTTCTGCAACTCGGTCCTGTATGTGTTTTATATGCAGGGAACTCTGTTGGAAATGTGAATCAGCTGGGAAGTCCTATGTGGTTTTGCACAGTAATGAAATGGTTGGGAGAGTTTGAAGATGCTGGTGTTACCCCACTGCTGGACATAGCACTCCTGCAGCAGCATTCTAGGCTTTTTGTGTGAACTCAGCCCTCAAGCCCAGATGTTGTCAAGGGTTGATGGCAATTAGGTAACTTCTGAAGCTGGGACTGAAGAGTGAAGACAAATATCCTCATACAGACCTAGTACAGATGGTTTCATAAACAACTTCCAGTTAGTCTCTTCTGTGAAGTGGTAATGGTTTCCACAGTTGTCCTAGTTTTTGCTGGGATAGAGTTAATTTTCTTCCTGGTAGCTGGTACAGTGCTGTGGTTTTGGGTTTAGTATGTGAGAATAGTGTTGATGACAGACTGATGTTTTCATTGTTGCTAAGTAGTGCTTGCCCTAAGTTAAGGGCTTTTCAGTTTTCCATGCTCTGCCAGCAAGGAGGTGCACGAGAAGCTGGGAAGGGAGCGTAACCAGGGCAGCTGACCCGAACTAGCCAAAGGCATACTCCATACCATAGAGCGTCAGGGTCAGTATATAAACTGGGGGAGTTGGCTGGGAGGGGCTGATCGCTGCTTGGGGACTGGCTGGGCATCGGTCGGTGAGTGGTGAGCAATTGTAGTGTGAATTGCTTGTCAGTCTTGGGATGTATTCCCCTCTCTCTCTTGATCTCCTTTTTCATTACTGTTATATTTTATTGTAATTATTAAACTGTTCTTAACTCATGGGTTTTACCTTTTTCTGATTCTCCTCCCTATCCCACAGCAGGGAGAGGGTGGTGAGTGACTGACTGCATGGTACTTAGTTGCTGGCTGGGATTAAACCACAGCAGCAGTGCATCACCTCTGGGATGAATTGGACAAATCTGATCTTTTGCATGTGAACAGGTACAGCAGGGTTTATATGGTCACTGGCCGTGGGAAGAGCAGCAATAAGTCTACAGTTTTGTTTTTTCTCTCTGTAGCTTTTGTCCTTATCCTGTAAAGTTTAGTTAAGTTGTTCTTAAGTGCCAAGTAAATCTCTAATACTTGCAATATCATTAATTGAAAAGGACAAAGAACCTAGTAGTATTGATACTATGGGATTTTTTAATTCTATTGCCTGGAGATGTTTTCCATTACTTATTGAAGCATTTCAGTGTCTTGATAGGAAACAAATGGAACAATTAGTTATTTTTGTAGCCCTTGCTCTGTACAGTTTGAGACTAAAAATGTAGAGAATCTATATGGCTTGAATAGTGGAAGTTCTTGAAAGTAAGAGAACCCACAGACTCATGCTTATCTTTACTTTTATCTTCCCAAATATTTAATTGCCTTATTTGATTCTTTATGTACGCTGCCTGCTTTACAGCACCCAACTACACCAACTATAGTCTGGTTTTATTATAATGTGTGCTGTGTTGCACTTTATTAAAATAAAGCTTAGCATTTTGAATTTTCATTTTTTTCTTGCCTATTTTGGCAATTAAAAAAAATCCTTGTCAGAAATGCAAGGCAGTCTCTTTACAATCTTATTAAATAAGGAAACTAGGTCACTCAGCATATTTGTATCAAGCTAATACAGAAACTGCACAGTCAACATATTTTTAAGCTTTGTGTCTCAACCTTTGTTCCTACAAGGAATGACCTTATATCAAAGCTGTCATTTCAAGATTTTTGACAAAATCTGTCATTGTAACTGTGGTATGTCAGGAAGCAATGGGATGGACTGAGGAGAATGAATTGCTTTATAGGCCAGTAACAAACTGAAATGTGAACTGAGGTGAAAATGTTTGTCAGTCATCAATGCAGGTTAAAAAAAAAAAAACAAACCCAAAACAAAACAAAAAACACCAAAAAAGGCAAACAAAAAACCCCAAAACCCCACAACCCACAGAGAAAAACATCTTTTGTAGATGTTTCCTTTTTCATGAGCAATTAAGATTACAGTGCTACTTTTCCTCTTATTCTGAGAGAAAGAAGGAAAAAAACCAAACAAAAAAAACCCCTCCGCAGCTGGGAATGCATTAATTACAAAAACAGTCATAAAAATAATCATTCTGGTTCTCTGGAGGAACATTTGCATCTAGATGAGCCTTCCTGCCATGGACAAAAAAAGAATGCTTAGCAATTAAGCAAAAGCTAATGTTATGGATGTGTCCAATTTTCCTTTAATTGCAAGAATTTCACCATGTAAAGCTGCTTTATCTTTCATGTTGGAGATTTCCATTATGATATCAACTTCTGAAAGATATGAATAGCAAAAAGTACCTAGAACTAAAAATGCCTAGTTAATTGTACAGCAAATTCTGTCAATTACTATGCAAAATCTGCGGAGAGTGGTAGGCGATAAACAAAAGATAGTTTAAAATTCAGTCAGTTTGACACAAAAGTAAACTGTGGCTGCTTATGAACTGGATCCATGCTAGTTTGTGAGATGATACTTGAGTCTTCTGAATCAGTTCATTCCAGTACCAGGTGATAGTGGTATTGACTGCATTTAAGATGATGCCAATAATCTCCATTTTTTTTTGCATAAAAATGGGGCGCACTAGCATGCTGGGAAGTGTAGATCTGCTTTGTGAAGGGCTTTGGTCTTACTGTTCAGCTAGAAGGTTTTGTCAAGAGGTGACGATAATGCAAGTAAAAAGCAGAGGAGAGTGTGAAGTATTAATGGTGTGCATCAGCTCCCTGTTCAGGTGGCCGTTGTGTAGTGCCACTTGCCTAAGTGCAGCAAACATCATCAGCACATTGAATATTCCAAGGCTGTATATGGTACTATTTGACAGCAGGTGAGGTCTGTATGTAATATGGCTTCCAGAGATGTATATATTTTTGAGCTTATATAAATCTTAGGTCCAATATATTTTTACTTCCCCATCCTATGCTCCTTCTGGAAAGTTGTTAACATCTTAATTTTACAGATAGTCTTGGGCTCTGATCTGAAGTTTGGTGCGGTCCATTGAGTGGATTCTCTTGGACTGGACAATGGCAATAGTGGGCTTCCTAGAGGTCATAACTATAGAATTGAGTGTGTCCTTTCACCTGTTCCATTTTTCTACCACTTCCCCCAGCTAATCCTGTGGTGGCTCTGCCTGAAAATCATAGAATCGTTTAGGTTGGAAAGGACCTTTAAGATCAAGTCCAACTGTAAACCTAGCACGACCAAGTCTGCCACTAAACCATGTCCATAAACACCACATCTTACACGCCTTTTAAATGCCCTCACAGATGGTGACTCTACCACTTCCCTGGGCAGCCTGTTCCAATGCTCTGACAACCCTTTCGGTGAAGAAATTCTTCCTAATATTCAATCTAAACCTTCCTTGGCACAGCTTGAGGCTGTTTCCTCTTGTCCTGTTGCTGGTTACTTGGGAGAAGAGACTGACCCCCACCTTGCTACAACCTCCTTTCAGGTAGTTGTGGAGAGCAATAAGGTCTTTCTTGAGCTTTGTTTTCTCCAGGCTGAACAACCCCAGTTCCCTCAGCCACTCCCCATCAGACTTGTTCTCCAGGCCCTTCACCAGCTTCGTTGCCCTTCTCTGGACACGCTTCACCATCTCAATGTCTTTCTTGTAGTGAGGGGCCCAAAAATGAAAACAGTATTCAAGGTGTGGCCTCAACAGTGCTGGGTACAGGGGGACAATCACTGCCTTGGTCCTGCTGGCCACACAGACCAGGATGCTGTTGGCCTTCTTGGCCACCTGGGCACACTGCTGGCTCATGTTCAGCAGACTGTTGACCAACACTCCAGGTCTTTCTTTGCTGGGCAGCTTTCCAGCCACTCGTCACCAAGCCTGTAGCGTTGCATGGGGTTGTTGTGACCCAAGTGCAGGACCTGGCACTTGGCCTTGTTGAACCTCATACAGTTGGCCTCAGCCCATTGATCCAGCCTGTCCAGACCCCTCTGTAGAGCCTTCCTACCCTCCAGCAGATCAACACTCCCACCCAGCTTGGTGTTGTCTGTAAACGTACTGAGGGGGCACTCGATCCTCTCATCCAGATCATTGATAATGATACTAAACAGAACTGGGCCCAGTACCGAGCCCTGGGGAACACCACTTGTGACTGGCCAACAACTGGATTTATCTCCATTCACCGCCACTCTTTGGGCCCGACCATCCAGCCAGTTTTTTACCCAGTGAAGAGTACACCTGTCCAAGCCATGAGCAGCCAGTTTCTCCAGGGGAATGCTGTGGGAAACAGCATCAAATGCTTTACTAAAGTCTAGGTGGGCAACATCCACAGCCTTTCCCTCATCCATTACGCAAGTCAGCTTGTTATAGAAGGAGATCAGGTTAGTCAAGCATGATCTGCCTTTCATAAACCCATGCTGACTGGGCCTGACCACCTAGTTGTCCTGTACGTGCTGCGTGATGGCACTTGATCTGCTCCATAACCTTCACTGGCACTGAGGTCTGGCTGACAGGCCTGTAGTTCCCCGGATTCTCCTTCCGGCCCTTCCTGTAGATGGGAGTCACATTTGCTGACCTCCGGTCAACTGGGAGCTACCTGGTTAGCTAGGACTGCTGATAAATGAAGGAAAGTGGGTTGGTGAGCACTTCTGCCAGGTCACTCAGCACCCTGGATGGATCCCATCCAACCCCATAAACCTGTGTGTGTCTAAGTGGTGTAGCAAGTTGCTAAGTATTTCCCGTTGGATTATGGGGGCTTCATTCTGCTCCCTGTCTTCCAGCTCAAGGGGCTGGGTACTCAGAGAACTGGTCTTGCTGCTAAAGACTGGGGCAAAGAAAACATTAAGTACCTCAGCCTTTTCCTTGTTCCTGGCATAGGTTACAGGGTTGTTGATACGGTGATGGCATGGTGCCTTGACTTCATGCAGTAATACGCTTTATCACAGAAAAAGAGAAAATTGAAACTTCTTTGTTTACATACTGCCTAAAGAAAAATTTATTCTGAATGTATGTGTCTTGAAGTTATAACTATATAATTACTTTTCATAATCCTATAGTGAGGTTTGAGATAATTGCTCCTTATATACATTTGATATGAGATGAGTTGGTTAATTTGACTGTCATAGTGGTGCATTCTTCCTTTGATAGGAAACTGGAAATAATTTCTGATCATAGAATTTTATTAGCAGCTGTTGTGATAATCCTTATGTCACTTTTATTTTTGTTAAAATTTGTCTATAGTTCAATGACCTGATAGCCACTTTATTTTCTCAAAATTATGTGGCATTTTTAATATTTCAGCTCAAACTCTGTAAAATGGCAAATTAGTCATACGTATATCTGTAACAATCTTATTCACAGCATTGCAATGTGACCTTTTTAGAGCACAATTACTGGTATGTTTTGCAGGAATAATTTTTTTTTCCCTGGAATTTCGATCTTATTCTAAGCAGACAAATGCAATCTAGATGAGAAATATCAAGCAGACATGAATAATGTTAGACTATTCATCTGCTTATCTTTAGGCTTTAACTGAAGAAAAGAAGGGGGGGGGGAGGACATGCACACACTTTTAAAAAAAACTTTGTCAGGAAGCTATTATACCATAACCAAATATGTCTCCCTACAATTCTCCAAAGAGTAGGGGAGAGAAGATTTATAAATCTGCCATAGTCAAAGTTAGTGCTGTTGGTATAACATAGGTGTCCCTGTCTGAATGGAATATTTATGGAGAGACCCTGAATTTATATGACTTTGTTTAACCTTGAAAATAGTCAGATTTTTATTGAATGCCTGGAGATGTAAATACAGAGAAGATATACCTAATCTACAAAAAAAATTGATGTATAAAGTATGACAATGCTCCATTGCTTGATGTGATGAATAGCTTAACGGTAGTCAGGGGGGGTAAGGATTATCTACAACTCTAAGCATGCTTTTGTTCTAAGGAGGTATCTGTACTGTGTCATACACATATATCTTCAAGGGGGGGACCTAAAATATTTGTCTCTATCCTCAGACTGTTTCTACATCAAAGAATATTTACTCTAGGTGACCGCTTCACTTTTTTTTTTAAAAAAAGAAAATTACCATGCAATCTAGTCAAGTAAGTTTGAATTTCTTCCTCCTCCCAACTTCACAGCTAACTATAAATTGATTTTCCACTGTCCTATCTCCAAAACAAATTGCTAGAGAAGGATACATGTAACCACCAAGTTATGAGAACAGGTCAAAAAATTGGACTCAAACATGAATAGGAGTGCTTGAGATGTAGGGTTTATACATTCCCCCCACCCCAGTAATGCTACTTTGTGCTTCATAATATCTTTCTAGGATTCAAAATGCCAGGGATTTTAAATGGCTAAGACTAAGGTCCTGAGAAAATAATGCTAGGTGCAGTAACTAAAGATCTGGTATATAGGACAAAGAAAATTTCATGGTGTTTAAAGCTGTATGTAAGGAAGTATATTATGTAATATGAACATTAAAAGATGATTCCATAAATATTAAGAATTATTTTACAGTTTGATACTCTTAAATTGTATACTACTTCTATCAAATAACTGACTTGATAATTAGAGTGCATTCTGGGTATAACATATGTGAAGAAGGATAGGGTGTTTATTGTTACAATTAATCCAATATGTGAATACATTCATAACACAATCTTAGAGTGCGACTTTAAAACTCTACGTAGACCAGATTTCTTCTTTTCAGACTGTTATAGATTTTCTTATTAAATAAATGTTTAATAAGACCTGATTCTGATCTTGCGCATGAAAGTATAGATAACTTGATTATAGAGCAGTTACTCTAATAAAAGGCAAAGTAAATAAAATAAAACTCAGGGCTACAGACTTGAGCTATATACAGAAACTGTCATGTCCTCAGCTATTCCCAGTCTGGTTTATGCTGGGTAAAATCCTGGGAGATATGTAAAATTTTCTGCCCTCCCTAAAAGTGGCTGAGGTGGACTCCTCTTACATGGGAATCGCAGCTTTTAAGGTAGTCTTAGTGAACCTGTTCTGTACTGTGCTGTCACCACTGAAGAATATGTTCATCAATTTATTAAATAATGAAATAATTGTGATGTGGTTAATGACAGAGGTGTAACTCATTCCAAGCACCTTTCTCTAGCTTCAGCACCATCCCGATGGATATAGCTGAGATACACAGGTATGTTGAGGCAGGCGAGGATTTTGGGTATTAAATAGGCTGATTCAATGGATGAAAGAGAAGTTTAAGAGAGTATGCTTTGACTTTGCCTAGAATGGAAGTTGGATGGTAAGAAAACAAGCAGGTTTTGTCTGGATGTAGTCTTTAATCTCCTTATGAAAAGAGGAGAATATTAGATTAATTATTAAAACAGTATACAGGGGGAGACATCAAAAAAAGGTTCATATGCATAGAACATCTGTTTCAAGAGCTGCAAAATAAGACTTTTGCAGAATTTCAAAATGGACCACATGATGTAATTTCTAAATTGATCCTATAGGGTCCCTTTCCAGCAGCCCTAATAAATATTTCTACTGTTGTTGTTTACCCTGTTTAATAACTCTGAGTCACAGCTGTTTTGGTCTGAAATCTAATTTAGACTGTTTAGCCTCTTCCAGTGGAATAGTTGCACTGAGATCTCTAGAGAGATCTATTTGCTGCACATACCATCTTAGCACTTAAACTGTTTGTCTGGCTAAGATAGTTGTAATCAAATCTGTGCAGATAAAAGAGCACTTTTCACAGACAAGTCTCCAGACAGAAACGTGTTTTTTGGATGCATTGCTGTAAAAATTTTGCTATATCCAGGGAAGACATGGTATTGTCTGCCTTGATAAAGTGGCCTTCATCTCCTGGTGATTTTGCTCAGCTTGTGTTGCTCATTACTTTACAGATTATAGCACAGAGCTGACTTCCCAGTAGGACATGGCTAGATTTTCATCACAGTAGTTTGCTTTGGAGGTGTTCTGAATGACTGCAAGGCCAAACAGAATCATTAGACACAATGGGTATTCCACTAGTGTGCTGGTCCAAAGTGTGCAGCTCTGCTACCAAAAAGAAAGTAATTCATTCCCATAGTCTGTTGAACTAGGCAAATTATTAGTGGCCATGTTGTCTTTGTAGAAGAAAACATAAGGGACAGTCTTTTCCGTCTTTTTTTTCTTTTTTAAAAATCTTTCTTTTTCTCTGAGTACTATTCTGCAGCTGGCTAATCTCTCCTGTAAAACTTCTTTTTAATTGAGAGTTAAGAAGTTCTTATGACAGTAATTATCCAGGGGGCAACCTCTGACTTGATGCTCAGCCTGGGAAATGAACATACATTATTTTTTTTGCGTGAATCAGAGGGTTTTCAGATTCTTCCAGTTTCTGAGAGAGAACTTCCATAGACTAGTTTAGATTTCTGGTGCAGCTTTAGGAGAGCTAACTTCTTAGAATTGGAATTCTTCTCTAAGGATGTTTCAAGGAAAAGCAGGTGATGATATCACATCAGTGTTGCTGGACTATAAATGATGTAATAGTTGTCTTAAGGTTGACTGGATTACACTTGTAATATCATGGTGGAAAGAGTTAGAAAACATCACAGTTTTAGGAGACTGAGTACAACACAGTTCTCCAATTATGCCATCAAAACAGTGTTTTTAGCCAACTTGGGTACATTGCTAGTGGGAAGAAAAAGTGGCACCTGTAGAAAAGGGAGCAGCAGTGTTTAAGGGGGGACCAGATGGGCTTTACTAGCTGCTCCTCCTATTCTACCTGTATGCAAGGGGATGCAGAAAGGAATGACCATGGCAAAGCTTGAAGTGTAGTGAGGTAGCCTAAAAGCAAACTAGTGTGGCTGAGGCACCTGCTTTGCAACTCTATCCCAGCTACAGGGAGAGCAACTTCTAGGAGAGGCCTCGAGGGAGCCATCAGAGATAGGGAAACCAGCTGAGCAAGTTGATACTGCAGGTATATCAATGCCAGGCTTTCCTGATCCTTAAATTCAGCTGCCTTCAGCAGTCACTTGTAGACTTGCACCAACCCTGCTTTTGCTAGGCATTGAAATCCCAGTGTTGTTGTATTGGTTGTCTTCACAGGGAGAGAAATTTATGCAGAACATACTGTAAGGTGAAGTTTAGTGGAGAAAGGAATAACTTTAAAACATCTTGGAAAGCTAGGTTAGCTGTAGATGCAGAGGGATGCACTAAGGATAAGACAATGAAAAGAACTGGAAGTTCTGTACTAAGGAGTACTGAATATAGTGTTAGCTATGTCAGAGAGGCTTAGCACTTTCTTTTTTTTTTTTTTTTAAAAAAAATTAAACTAAAAAAATACAAATTACCCTAAAGAGGGGAGCTGTCTCTTGTAGAAGAGTTTAATAAAAACAAAAATATTTGTTCTGAGTTCTGAAAAATTAGCAAAAAATTTCTTTTCTGTTTTTTCTGTTAGGATTTAGCAGTACCTGGTGTGCTTAACAATGAAATTTCACAAGTTGTCATGTAGCTTTTTATTTTTTTTATTTAGCTGTTCTAAGAAAATCAGTTTAGCTCAGTAACAGTGATAGCATCTCCAGCTATTATCACCTAATCATCAGTTTCTCCTGAACTGTGTTTAATACAACTGCTGCAGAATGTTTTAATGAATCATTAAAATAGCTTGTATTTAGCTGAAAAATAAATTTTTTAAAACCTATAACTGCAACCTATTGCCCCACTCCTAACCCTCAAAACTCTCTTCGCTTATTTTAATAAGTGAATTAAAGCACAATAAGATGACAAATATGGGAATCTACAGCTTTTTTAAAAAAATTCTGAAGTGAATAAATGCAGATGACTGAATGCATAAATCTGTTCTGCTCATGATCTGTGCTTGCAGATACCACACAGTTGTATTTTATGAAGTGCTTGCTACCTCCACACTGTGATTGTCTGGTTTACAATTATGATACTCCTCTCCTTGTTTGCCATTGCTTTTTTTTTTTCCCTTACCCAAATCTTCAGAAAGACCTTCAGCATCATCATAATATTTAATAGTTACTTGGTTGGTGTTTTGCAGCTGTGACTCAGGCCCTGACTTGTCAGCCAGGACTGGAAATGATTGACTGCACAGCGGGCTCAACCCCGTGGTATCCTGAGGCACTTGAATGATGAGAGCCACTAATCCACAAGCGCTTTGTACCTCTGAGTAGATTTAGTGAGGGCTGCTCATATATATAACTTTACTTTGGTAAGGTGTTGGATTTTTTTTTTTTCTTACTAAATTTGGTAGCTGCTTTGTTGTTTGAATAACTGATTCTGGTGGCATGGAAACATTAAAGGAAGAGCAGAAGAAACTCAGCTGGTATAAAATGAAATAGTGAACTCTTATCTCATGCTCCATATTTTGTGGACTGGATGGATGCTGAATCTGGAGTTTTTGTTTACAGGAACTGAATAATTAAAGAAAATTAAGGCCCAGCTGAATAGCCTCATTAGGTTAAACAGATTCCTTGCCTAGGATTAAAGGGGAAGGAGAAAGATAATGAAAATAATTAATTTGATCTCCTAGTAAAATGTTCAACTTTTTCTAGCTTTCTTAGTGTCATTTTTAAATATATATTTGTATCTACTAAGTGGCAAATCCAAAAGCAGATGGCTAGCAATATATTTACTAGCTCCTTTTATGAGTGCATCATCACCTTTTAGTGGATTTCACTCTTTTTAATAGCAAAAATCAAAGGAAATGTTCTCTTGTCTTTCTACAATTCTTTTAAAGTCAATTTAAAGGAACAATTAACTGTTCCTGAAAACTTTTTTTTTCTGGAAATTTGAAAAAAATAATGTAGTCAACAAAAACTTAAAAAGAAATCTAGTTATTTGTAGCAAGGGGCACTATTAGTTCTCTTTGGAGGGATCTTCTGGTCTTGCTGTGTAATAAACAGACTTTTGAAGCCATACATTGAGGTAAATAATGTCATATGGTCAATGGCCAGCTGGAGTGCATGGAGCTCTGCTTGGGGATGGATGAGGAGCTGACCGAGAGCCTATGGGTCAGGATTAAAGGGAGGGCAGGGACAGGCAACATTATAGTGGGGGTCTGCTACAGGCCACTCCGCCAGGATGATCAGGTGGATGAGGCCCTCTCTAGACAGCATGTTCACAAGCTCTCGTCCTCATAGGAGACTTCAGTTACCCCAATATCTGTTGGAGGGACAACACAGTGGGGCATAAGCAATCCAGGAGGTTCCTGAAATGCATTGATGATAGCTTCCTTCTCCAAGCAATAGAGGAGCCAATGAGAAGAGGTGCTATGCTGGACCTTGTTCTCACTAACAAGGAACGGTTGGTGGGGAACGGGAAGCTGAAGGGCAGTTTTGGCTGCAGCAACCATGAAATGGTGGAGTCCAAGATCCTTAGGGCACGAGGAAGGTGCACAGCAAACTCGCTTGCTCTGAACTTCAGGAGAGCAGACTTGGGCCTCTTCAGGGAGTTGCTTGGTAGATACCATGGGATAAATCCCTGGAGGGAAGAGAGGCCCAAGAAAACTGGGTAATATTTAAGGATCACCTCCTCCAAGCTCAGGAGCAATGCATCCTAACCAAGAAGAAGTTGGGCAAAAACACCAGGAGGCCTGCATGGAAGAACAAGAAGCTCCTGAACAAACTTAGTCACAAAAAGAAAGCTTACAGAGGGTGGAAGCAAGGACAGGTGGCCTGGGAGGAATACAGAGAAAATGTCTGAGCAACCAGGGATCAGGTTAGGAAAGCTAAAGCCCTGATAGAATTAAATCTGGCCATGGACATCAAGGGCAACAAGAACAGCTTCTATAGGTACTTTGGTGATAAAAGGAAGACTAGGAAGAACGTGGGCCCTTTCTGGAAGGAAACAGGAGACCAGACATGGAGAAGACTGAGGTACTCAATGACTTTTTTGTCTGTCTTCGCTGGCAAGTGCTCCAGCCACACCGCCAAAGTCGCAGAAGGCAAAGACAAGGACTGGGAGTACAGAGAACTGCCCACTGTAAGAGAAGATCAGGTTTGAGACCATCTAAGGAACCTGAAGGTGTCCAAGTCTGTGGGACCTGATGAGATGCACCTGCAGATCCTGAGGGAACTGGTGGATGAAGTGGCTAAGCCACTACCCCTA
>NW_009629406.1:19044-21695 GCF_000690535.1 Cariama cristata
ATTGACCACTTGGTGGATAAGGAATTGGCTGGATGGTCACACTCAAAGGGTTGTGGTCAACGTCTTGATGTCCAAGTGGAGACCGGTGACAAGTGGCTTTCCTCAGGGGTTTGTATTGGGACCAGCACTGGTTAACATCTTTGTCAGCGACATGGACAGTGGGATTGAGCACACCTTCCGCAAGTTTGCTGACAGCCCCAAGCTGTGTGGTGTGGTCAACATGCAGGAGGGAAGGCATGCCATCCAGGGGGGACCTTGACAGACTTGGAAGGTGGGCCTGTGCAAACCTTATGAAACTCAACAAGGCCAAGTGCAAGGTCCTGCACGTGGGCAATCCCAAGCAGAGATCCAGGCTGTGTGGAAAATGAATCAAGAGCAGCCTTGAGGAGAAGCTCAACATGACGTGGCAATGTGCGCTTGCAGCCCAGAAAGTTGACCATATCCTGGGCTGCATCAAAAGAAGGGTGACCAGCAGGTCAAGGGAAGTGATCCTGCCCCTCTACTCTGCTCTGGTGAGACCCCCCCCCCCGCAGCACTGCCTTCAGTCTGGGGCCCGCAGTACTGCCTTCAGCTCTGGGGCCCCCAACACAAGAAGGACATGGACCTGTTGGAGCAAGCCCAGAGGAGGCCAGAAAGATATGATCAGAGGGCTGGAGCACCTCTCCTATGAGTACAGGCTGAGACAGTTGGGGTGGTTCAGCCTGGAGAAGAGAAGGCTCTGGGGAGACCTTACAGCAGCCTTCCAGTACCTAAAGGGACTCACAAGAAAGCTGGGGAGGGACTTTTTACAAGGGCCTGTAGTGATAGGACAAGGGGCAATGACTTTAAACGTGAAGATGTAAGATTTAGATTAGATATAAGGAAGAAATTCTTCACAGTGAGAGAGGTGAGGCACTGGAACAGGTTGCCCCATCCCTGGAAGTGTTCAAGGCCAGGTTGGATGGGGCTTTGAGCAACCTGGTCTGGTGGAAAGTGTCCCTGCCTATGGCAGGGAGGTTGGAACTAGATGGTCTTTAAGGTTCCTTCCAACCAAACCATTCTGTGACTCTTTTTTGCTCATACTGATGTTGAAGAGGAGAAAAATTACACTGTAGAAAGCTTTGAGCTTAGGGGGGAAAAAAAAGTTTGCATATGTGTACTTTGCATAACTAGCTGGTGAATTTGTGATGTTAGGATTGAGAGGGAGATAAATGTCTACTACCTTTTTCTAGAAATAGCAGTTAGACCCATGTATTACAGAAAGTGAACAGGAAAGTTTTTGTCAGGGATTTTCAAAAAGGAAGATTAAAACTTCTTTGTGCAGATATATTTAACACCAGCCCGCATATGTCTGTATATGTAACAAGTTTATTTGCTATATTTATTTGCTTTTCACAATCTTATTCTAGACAGAAAATGATATTACATGTATTTCAATTGCTTAAATTTATACCTACTTACAGGTCATATTTTCAGCACAGTGAATTTGAATACTGAGTGGCAATGAGAAGGGCAGGAAGAAAATCACAGGGATATTTAAGGAGCATTAAGGAACAGTTAAGGACCATTTGTGAGTGCTAACAGCCCTGCTTCATAGGAACTACTGCAAAACCCAGGGGTCTTGATCCAGTACCTGTTTACCAGTGTAAGTCTTCCCAGGGGCTCTAGATTTGGCCTTTGATGATGATGATGAGTTCTATGAGATGAGTGGGAAAATCTTTCTAATGATGGTAAGCAATACCAGTGGAGGGAGTCTAAAGGTGGTGGTTTCTTTTGTGTGTGTGTGTTTGTTTTGTTTTTTCTCTTTTTTTTTTCCCCCTAGTGGAAACTGCATTGTATATGCAGTGATTATGGAGAACAACTGAAATAAATTCTGCAGAATGCAAAGTTATATTAATTAGGAATCATAAATTACTAAAATAAACATAAAGTGCATGAAGTCTTTCAGACTCTCTATTACCTGACTATTTTACTCTTTTTCTGTTTTAAACTTATTACAAGCCAACTTTATTTCACCAAGTAGCTTGGAAAATATGTTCATTAAAAATCAATATCAACCCTTTGAAATTTTGTTTGAAGGATTAATTGTGGAGCTGTGTGACCAGCGTGCATAACACTAACAGCCTGTCTCTTTTAGGATGTTTCTGTCACTGTACTGAAGTATTTGGCTTATGCACCTTAGCAGGTGACACTGGCTTCATGTTAAAAAACTTGAACAAGCGCAGAAAAGGAAATGTGATGACTGCAAGGAAAGACAGCAGATATTGAATGTTATTGCAGTGAAAGCCATGCCCAAGTGCTTATTGCATTCCTCAACAGAGAAATGATCTATTTCTGTAAATAGACACAATTCTATTAAACCAAGTGACAGTTGAGCTATGACTTGTATCAGCTGAGGGTCTGTCTAGCAATGTATGTAATTAAGTTCACATTTGGAAATAGCTTGATGCAGATGAGTGGAAACCTAGAAGTCCTCTTGGCTGAGTAGTGGGGTTGTTTTTGTGCGTTTTTTGTTTGTTCTTTAGTGGCTTTCCTCAGTTCATCTAATTTCATCAGTCTGGATCCTGATGTGTGCAGGGTTTTGAGCAACTTCTGTGTCCTGCTGATTTCCCAGTTCCAGCTCTGACTTGACAGATACTGTGAAGAGCTGAAAGAATGGGGAGGAGGGGAAA
>NW_009629406.1:21726-25378 GCF_000690535.1 Cariama cristata
AGAGCAAACACCTGAACCCCCTTTTGTAATTTTTTTTATGACAAAAGAATGCTGCTGGCTACTAGGGCATGCAAGTGAAAGGGTCTGACTCCAAGGAGTCCACTGTACAGTGGATGTGCTGGGTAATAACATGCTTTGCTTTGGTTTAGGTCCTATGGAAATGTAAATGGAAACAAGATGCAAGTAATTCTTTTGTTCTGCTTTCTTTGCAAAAGTCTTGGCCTTAATAACTTTGGTTGTAGGATTATACAAATTGACTTTAATTTGGGAAAGATACCCCTGACTGGTTCTCTGCAGCCAGAAATGAAAGCAGACGTAGCCCCCTCATAACAAAAGTAACAACTGTGTTTCCTAAGAAGTAGAGCTTTGCAACATTTTTGCAGCTCTTCAGTCTTCCTAATAAATTCTATATTTATAATTCAAAGAAAACTACTATGGCAGCTCATAAAAGAAGACATTCTTAGCTACTTATGGAAGCGAATATCACATATAGGGTAGACTTTGTCTAAAGACCTTGAAGATTTTACATATAAAGCCTTATAATAAACCACTGAGGGAAATGGTAAACTTCTCATTTTAAAGAAGGGACACTTAATATTCTCAAAGTCTGCAGTAACATCAGCAACCTTCCAGATGTGGAAGAGCAAACAGAAACCTCTGTTTTCCCCCTAATTGTCATCTTTCTGTTTCCTGCCCTATAGTAGGGGTTTGCAAATTACAGGGGCTCTTTGGAGGAATTGCTATTTCTCAAGTTTGCCAAGTGTGCAAAAAATGTGTTGCGTGGCTGTATTTCCCCCAACCGAAGGCACTGATCCAGTGCCATGTGCTATTGTGAAGCTGCCTAAATGCAAAAATTAGCTGTCCTAGGGTAGCCTAGCTCTTTCCGAGGAGGAGAAGAGAACATGTCTACCAGCTTCTACCCCTGAGCTTTACATCTCAAGTACTGGGTAGAACAGAAGAAAAGGTAAACCACACTGTTTTTCTGCTTCCTTGCACAGAGGCTAGAAAACAGCGTTTGTAGGCAGTTTTAGCCACTATTAATCTATGCAGTTGTAACCTTTGTAATTTTCTCCCTTCAAAGTGTGGAAGACACAGAAATAACAGCCTAAGGAGGTTTGGAAATTGGGATTTGGCATTTAAAGCCTAGTCAGCTTGCATTGCATTGTGTAGTAATTGCTAGTTAATGTAATAGCAAAACCATTACAGTGACAAAATTTTAGAGTGTATTTCTCTTTTGATGTGTAAATTAAGACTGTCAGAAAGCAGTCCCAATATTAAATAGGCCCCCTCATCCATTCTAGTTTGAAAACACTTTGCTTAATCACTGACAGTGTATATATACTACCATATTCACTAGTACCATCTTTCATGCAAACTAAAGGAGAAAGATTTATAGGGGCTATGGAATGTTTGAGAGGTCTTCTGTCTTGAACAAGTTATCTGTTTGGGACAAAGAAGCAATGATTTTTAAGTCAAATTCTGCTAACATTTTTGTAGCAAACTATGCAAAACTCAAGCTGCTTAAGCCTGACTATTTTGGTACATTAGTTCTCTTCAAATAATAGTGCAAGATTGAAGAAGTTCAGGAAGGGTAATCTGTTTCCAGGGAATCGGAGAGAGTTTTTGAGATAAGCTGCTAGCCTGTTTGTAGAAATTACAGAAACTTCAATAAAACTCAAACAGCAACCATCTGTTTCTTCCATTCTGTAAATTTTAATTGTTTTTATTATGATATAGAAGTCAAAATATAATTCTCTAAGTTATTTTTAGCTACCACATAAAAATCGTGAAACAAACTTTCTCATATTTCTTTCTTACACCTATGAAGAATTCTGCCAATGTATTTCTTCTACCAAAGATCTCAAATGGTTTTGTGAATTACCAAGAAAAAGTCAATGTGGTATTTCTTCATGGAAGAGTGAAATATTAACGACTCTGTTTCTATTCCCCCTCATGTGCTTGGTTGAACATTTTTATGTTCTTACCTATTCCGCTTCCTTTTCTGTTCTTGCTAAACTTTTAAAATAATAATCATGGCTCAGTACCAGTGAATCTGCTGCAGGTGGTTTGTGTAAACTGTGTATCTTTGTGTATCTTATCTTTAGTTAGGGTGTAGTGAGGATCTTGGAATGACTGGTGGTACTGTGACCCATTTCAGTGTCACCCGGCTAGCTCCTGTTCTGTCATCTTTGGCTTTTTTGCCTCTAGCTGAATAGAGGTTGCAAACTAATTCTGGAGAGGTTTCCATAGGCTTATGTAGTCTCCTAAACTGTTAACTGTTTTTGTGAAATAGTAGTTTGGTGAGATTCATGTGTGCTGAAATAATGAAGCATTTCTAGGGAAGGGGGGCGGTGGAACCCAACAACAAACAAAACACTGCACTGTAGTACATTTACCAAAGCCAGCGAGCTTGTGGTATTAATAGTTTAATGCCGTGGAGGAAATAAGCAATTAAGTAGCTAATATATGATGTTACATCAAACAAGTGACTTCAGCTGAGATTAGCAAAGAAAATAGGAATTGCTGCTCATCCTTTTCCCACAGCACATCTCTACTTTGCCACTCTGCTGAAGGCTGTATTAGATGAGAACCAAGACCTCTGCACTGACCCAGAGAGTGTCTTGTTCGTAGTGAGGCATGTGTATTGTCTGGGAGATGGCTGGCTAAAAGGACGTATGTAGCTGTGGTATGACAACTGTAGAGCCACTCTCTAAATGCAGCGTGCTGTTTCACAGATGTATGTAATCTTCCTTCATCTCAAAAGTCCAAGATGCAAAATTCTTTTTCCTCCAACACTTTCACTGCAGTGGGATGAACTGTTGTTTCCTCTGCCCTGCATTAAGGATGAACAGGTAGTTTGTCATCATTGTGTTGCTTAATGTTGAGGAATATTTCTAGTGACTCTTTGATCAATGTATGCAAAGTAATCGCTGTAAGGCAATTAACAAAAAAAAGGCCACTTTGAAGTTGCTGGCAGAAAAAGAAATTCCTCCTCAGAGACTGCTTTCTTAATACTTTATTCTGTCCAGTAGAGGAAATTCAGGTTTGCATAATAATTATTATGCTAATATAATGGTATTTAGAAGACCATTTCTCCTCTTACTTGCAAATGAACATGTTATTCATTACCTGGTCTGTACTTTTGATATGCAAAAAAAATGTAGAATCAATAGAATCAATTTATTTATCTGATCTTAAAAAGAAAACAAAAGTAGTCTTAAACTTCCAGTAAACCTGCAGTCGTGTAACTTGTAAATTAAACAGTTGACATGTAAATTTAAGCACCTGGCCAATTCCTTGAAAGATCAAGAGGAAAACCTCAGAAATATTCATAACAAGCATAAAAGAGAAATTGTTCAGTGATACTCTTTTTTTTAATTTTTGCTCCCTTACTTAGTGTAGAAGTAGAAAAATATACCGTAGAGTTTGAAGAACCATAATGAAGTGAAATCTAAAGAATTTCATAGTGCAAAAACTTGAGTATGTTTCTCAGACTTAAGAGTCTGACGCCTTACAAGGGGATCCTAAAGCCTTCCTTGTAAAAATGGGAAAAGATGGGTTGTTTTTAATACTGCTCTTCTGTGCTTTGACACCTAAGGGCAACAGGTCCATACATCCCTGCCCTTGCAATCGTAGCCTGGAACAGTGGGTG
>NW_009629406.1:25442-48587 GCF_000690535.1 Cariama cristata
AGGAATGAAAGGTGGTTATTTCATTTTAGAGATTATTTTCTTTTTTTATATATATTATAGTAATTAAAGCACTCACCAAGGATATGGGAGACTGTGGTTCAGTATCTTTTTCTGCTTTACTAGGTAAACTGAGTTTCAGTGCTTGAGAATACACTCCAGGGAAAAAAGTGCCTTATACTGTTTAAAATGACTGTTGGGTGACTGGTGAATTTAAGGCTTGTTGCAAACAATATGAAATAATCTGGTGAAAAAATCATTCCTTCCAGCCTGATGAGCTAAGCAAAACAAACCATTTATTTTATAAAGTTGTTTTCCCCCACCCGTTTCCTAAATGCTGAGAACCTTTCTTAACTTACCCAAGAAACTCAGTGTAATAGGAATCAATTGCAAAGAAAAGTCTTGATTCTGCCAGAAGAGTGAATGAGAGCACTTAAAGTGATAACACTGACTTGCTTTCATTTCTTCTACTACTCTAATAGATGAATTGGACATATTTTTATTTTCTGTTTATTTAGCAGCTTTGTCAACCAAGTGATGAAATCTGACACAGGGTAGGAATTAAGATGCAAGTACTTTTCAACTTTGAACTCTGTAAAAAGACCTCCCAATAAATTATCATTATTTAAAAGGATTTAGGAAATATCCAGGAGGCTGTACTACTGTTTGCTACAGCCTGTGCTAACAGCACCCTAAATGTATGAAGTCGCTTCCTTTCGACAGCTTACATCACTGACCTGTAATCAATTTACTTTACTAACTATATCTTTGTTATTCCGATAGCTATACTTTATATCATGGTGCCACGTTATGTCTCACCAATAGTTATTTCTCAGCTCTTCATCCTGAGCACAAGCCTTTGTGTTCCTTTTTGGGGACTGGAGGGGTAACAACATTCCTCTCTCTGACTGCAGGTGTGCTTGGCCACAAAAACTGGACTTGACCCAGAGCATTTTGCAAAGACTGCTGGTGGTTCTGCAAATAAGGAGGAAGGTCTTCTTTCTTTCTTTCTTTCCTTTTTTTCGAAAAAAAAGAGACAAAACCCCCCAAAATCCCAAACCCTTCCAACTTAGTAGCCAAATGTTAGCAGGAAGAAGAAAGTGGGAGAGATGAAAGACATTTAACTCTGTTAAAATACTGCTTCAGAGATGTACCTGCAGTTTCACCCCTCTGCACCCATACTGCTATGTGTAAGATAGCTAGTTCCAGATATTTAGAAACTGTGACACTTTTTTGGTTTCAAGATCCTGTTCTCTCCTGTCTGTTAGCTGAACTAACTTTGACAGTCCCTCTTGGCCAGAGTACCTTACTGGAGTTTAATCTGTTTAGTACCGTATTTTCTAGGACAATCTCATATGAACTGTTAAACTATACATCATTGGAAAGAGCTGTCACTTTGATGTATTAATGTCACACGTCATGAAGGTAAAAAATGTATTATGCAAAATATGGTGCCCTCTGTGGAATAAAATTTCTGGAGGACAGATGCATGATAATGATTTTAAAAAACTCCAAAACCAAAAAAAACACCAAAAAACCCCAAACACCCAAAACCCAAACCCTAAAAAAGCCACAAACCAGACAACACTCTAATTGACTTGTTCTTTAGTGCCAGCTAGGCTGATTTTACTTCACCAGTTCTATAGCACACACAGAATGCATCATTACTATATTTGAGTGTTGTAAGTAAAACAACAGAGATCTTATTATAATAGGGTGCTTTTTTTTAAACACAGCAATTTTTTTTTTCTGTTTGATTTTAGCCACATTGACTAGAACAAGTCTGCAGGGTATGACTGGATAGACAAACAGCTTCATGTGGTTCTGCCTACTAGCACTACTATTATTTTACTGCAGGAGAGAGGCTTCTGCATATCAGTTTTCCCTTGCAGCCCACATCTTCCTTATCTTAAACCCAGAAGAAACAAAACGGTTTTTGAAGGGTTTCCATTGCTGTGTGTTTTCTGCCAGAGGGCTCTGCAGTCGCTTTACTTAATTAACTCATACCAAACCTCATCTGCAAGATGTGAGAGACAAGCCAGAACTGCTAGCAGTATCTTCCCAGAGGCCTGCAGAGACGATTATGGGTATGGTGAATGAACACCTCAGAAATTTGCTATTTCAGGCTTTTAGTTGTTCTTGAATGGGTCATGCCTATGCTTTGTGCTTCTGTTTTCTGCCATGGGAGGAGAAAATTTTAGTGCCAAACATTCTGGAATAACATAAGATTGCTGGTTGGTGCTTGCTGGGGAATGTGCAACTGGTGCGAAGGATTTTGTTCAGCCCTGTGCTTTTGCAGATTTTATTTCACGTCATGTGACTGTAAGGTTTGGATTTCAAGAATACTACTAGGTTTGTTATTCAAGCGCTGCTCCTCTCACCCCTGTGACTTTTCTCTGGGTGTTTTCTGAGGTGCAGGAAGCAATTATATTTGAAAGGGTGTATATATGTTCGTGTGTGTGGTGGTGGTTGGTGAGTGTTAAATGGAGAATACTGTTCCTGAGATCTTGAAAGCGTTTTGGAAGCTCAGAGAGTGGGGGTTGGTGGTGGTTTTTTTTGTGTGTGTTTTGTTTTTCCCTATATATTTATGATAAAAAATATCAGTCTGTCTTTCCATGAATGAAACCCACCCGTGGGGACGACTGTATCAGAATCTTGGATATTTTCTGCATGTTCTGACAAATGTTGCAGCAGTATTGTTTCCATATAGTCTCTAGAGGATTGAGTGCCTTGCTGTTGTGATTTTTCTATCAACATTGTTCCAGCATTGGGCTGCAGAATATATTGATCTAACAAAATATTGTGAAAAGATAAAGTTTGGATGAAGTTCAAAAAAAAAAAAAATAATCTGGTTTGACACTTCCCCTACAGCTAATAGTTACTGTGATGTGTTGCGCTCATAATACACTTAGTCACTAGACCTATGTGTGATTTTAAGCATTCTATTCAGCCGTGTTTCTGGCAGCTCTTCTTGTGCTTTTCATCTTGTTTATCCCTTGTACAGTAAAAGGATGTATGAGCTCACTGTAGCTGCTTGCAAATCAGTGCTTTAATCCAGATGGTTACATCCTGACATAACGAACCCTGTAACTGTTGAATAATACACACTCTCACAGGTCTGAGCAGACAAAGTGGAGAAGAGCTGTCCTTAACCACATCCCAGCTGTTGGGATAGTGGACGATGGCTATTGACATATATGTATAATAACACACATAGACGTACTGGATTACAAATGTGTGATTTAGGAAGGAGGTTTGAGGGAAGATGAGCCAATTCTCTAATGGGATAACTTAAAATTACTATTGTTTTATGAAACTAAGAATCCTAGTAGTATCAAGTACTGAAGCAAAAACTTACATACAATTAAAAAATTTAGAAATTTAGAATTGTTAAAAATTATTTTTACTATGTTATTTGCAATGGTTCCCCCTCCAATTTAGCTTTAGAAAGACAGACTGATAGTTTCTTACTCACAAAGGAATAATAGAAAAAAAGGAAATAAGAATTTATAATTGTGCTTATTAGAAGAAGTAGTCAGAAACTGATTAGTGTGGGAGGAATGAATTATTAAATCTACCAATGTTCTCTGTTTTTTAATTTTTTTGTTATTCAATTATGCATCAGTAAATGTTATCATGCAATCACTGGCAAGGTGCTAATTAGTATTTATGAATTGCTGCTTTTTATGTCTGACCTTTTGATAATTTCCATTTGCAGAGATGGTTTTAGGTATACAGGTGATCTTGGGGAACTGTCTTTTTTCCTTGGTTCTGAATTTTTGATACACTGTTGCAGTAGCAGTGACTTACAATCTCCTTTTATTTTTGTTAATGAAAACCTGGAAGCTTTAATGCACAGAAACATGCCCCTGTAAATTACTGAATTAAAAGAAAACATTTATTAATGTTAGGTAAGGAAATGTATGTAAATGAGTAATCAGTGAAAAACACTGTGAAAGATAGTAAACAGATGACTTTTAAAATCAAAATTCTTGTCTAGGTGCCTAAATTGGAATTACGTTCTTATGTTTAACCAGACACAAAGATTTTTTTTTTTCAGTTATTTATGAACCCTTGAATGTAGCAGAAGTCACTGATGTTATCTTTACTAGCTAATTATACCCACCACTATGACTTCATTCTGAAAAATAACTATTTTTACCCCTTCTAAAACAGAAATCTAATGTTCCTAATCTCCCGAGCACCAATTTTGCAAATGTCTGGAGATGATTAAAGGGGACTGTGGCAGTGAGTGGGATCACAGCGATTCAAACGGACTGAGGGGATTGTGGTCAGTGCTACTCAAGCACTTGTCCAAATGAAGGCTTCCACTGTGGAAGAAAAGCACGTTCTTGCTTTGATTTCTGTCCTGTCCTGCCAACATGCTTTGTGCTTCTGCTAGAATGAGTGTTTCTGTGGGTGCAACTGTGCCAGAATCTATGTAAATGTTCTTCACTTAAAAAAAAAAAAAAGGCGAACAAGGAAATGCTGTTTGGTTTAACCAAGAAGAACTGAAAAGAGGACTCTCATTTAATTTAAATACACACAAATACACAATTTTGTATATATCTTAGATTTCTGTAAAGTATTTGGGTTTATTATTAAAACACCCTTTCTTGATGCTGAGGATTCATTGCTAGTTGGAGCACTCCACTGTGCCTCATGGGCACCATTTCAGAGCCCTTGTTCTCTGGAGGAAACAAGCTTGTCTGGATAAGAATTGCAGAATCTTGAAGTTGAATTACCGTGACTCATGCCTTTTACATTTTGAGTTATATTGCTTGCCTGCAGGATGGAGGATTACTTTCTAGTAGGCTGATTTAAAACCTGTTAAGGTACTAAAAGAATTTTTTTTCTTTTTTGGCAAATCTAGGAGCAGTTTTGATATCAGAAAATTCTATTTGATCAAAATGGGTTAAGTCTCTCTGGGCACACAATATGGTGTAACACACTTTGAGACTACATTGTTACCTTGTGTGCTAGGAGTGGTGTATATCCTTCAGTATGTCATCCATTCTCAATGAATAGCCCATAAATGTAATAAATAATTTTTACTACTACATGGCTGGGTTTTTTTAGTTTTTTCATTTGTAGTTCTGTGTTTTTGTTGTTTTTTTTAATGACTTTTACGAGCTTTTACGACTGAGTTAAGTTGGATATATACATATAGTCTTGTGCCATCCAATGCAAATACGGCCTTTTCCCTGTTTTATCCCCACTTAAACAATATGAAGTAACTTTGTGGAGTTGACTTGATAAATATTAAATAGTCCATTATGTTTTAAATGTAAAATTAAACTCAAGGACAAATTATTTTTATAATACTATTTTTCTATGTTCTGAATGTGGTTTTGAAATGTATTGAGTCATAAAGATGCTCCAGCCAGGCAATAACTCTGCTACTGAAACTGGATATGGAGAAGAAAATACACTGAATTCTTTTGCCTTTTTGGATTCACTGTTGTTATGATTGTGGGCTTTTTTGGACATCTCTTCCTTTAAAAATATAGAAGTCTGACAAAAACATGTTATATTAGTGTTATACTAATGTGATTTAACTAAATACAACAATTCTTTGAACTGCAACATAAGGACTCTAATTTTACTTAACTAAAAAGTACCCATGGGTAAAATAGGAAATTTTAAGTCTCCAAGGAAAGAATTGTTCTCATGTTGTTTCTGATAAAAAAAAAAAATACAGGTTCCATTGCTAGTTATGTTGCATTAATGAACAGTTATTTTTTCAGCAAAGCAAATGCAGAGATTCATTCAAGCAGCAGTGAAAAGAGCAACATCTTAGAACAGTTATGTTTTGTTCTAGGACTGAACCCTTCTGACTAAATTCAACTTTATCTTTGTTTTTTCCATCTTTTGCCACCTTAAAGTCTGTGGTGCTTGTGTCTTTTAGATACTGTCCAAATACAGCTACTCAGTTAAATGATAAAATATATTTTGGCATTTGTGAGATGGGATTTTTGTGGCCAGTTTAATTGTGTGATCATAAGCATGAAAATCACAATCATCTTCAAAACTTTTTTTTAAAAAATTTGCCTTCGGGTCAGTCCGCATTGGTTTAAGTTTCTTCTACTTTCCTAAGAATTTGAATGTAAAACTGCTCTGAGAAAAGCTCTATTAGAAACAAAGCCCTGTGTGCACGCACAAAGCCAAAGATACTTTTTTACTTAGTTTTTTTGCCATTTAAGTAGAACATGATATTTGTATAATTTTGGAGTGTTTGGTTCTTAATGTAGTTGAGCCAGCTTAGCTGGGAGCTGAACTGAGATCCTTAATGAGCAGAGGCTTTAGCTGAAGTCAATACTTTCTTACATCTGGAAAAGAACTAAGTAGTGCTAAGGAGTTATGGGAAGAGATATAAAAGTGCCCTTTATGAATGATTTACGTGAGTTCATGATTTTTCACACGCAACCAAAATGGATTCATGCTAATGATCTAGACTCTGATCTTCAGAACTTTAGCAATAGTATTGTCTCACTAAATGCTATATTTATTAAGTGGAAATATGTGGTATTAAAATACTTACAAGCAATTTTTGTCTATATTAGGGGAAAAGTCTGTTTGAGTAGGAGACACTTTATCCATTACCATCTTGACTTCTGCACTCTATTTAAAATCCTGTAATGGAGTCCACACTTCTTGTAGAGCATTTAAGTCTCTTGACGAGCCTTTTCCTGTATTTGCCTTTGGCAAGCCATCATAGAAAGATCTGCAGTACTTCAGTTATAAAAGTTAGTAGGAGAAATGCCTCTTGGTATTCTGGAAGGCCAGTACTTTTGTATGAATTGCTCCCTGAAGCTCATATTTATAAGTTGACTAAAACTGCATGCTTTTGCCTTCAGCCCACTATCTTCCATGCAACTCTTAGACTATATGATAATAAACTAATCTCACTAACTAATGTTGATTATGTCATAATCGGTGGCATCTCATTGTTGGCAGTTTTCCCTAAAACACTAGAACAAGATGTGAAAGTTATTCATATTGAATAATTTTTCAATTAATTTTCCAGATGCTGTGTAATGGTTCTGCTACTCTGTTGATGCTCCATGAAGCCATAAATCTGAGATATGCTCATGCTGATTCACATGATCTGTAGTCGGTATCTATGAACAAAGAACTGCTAGTTGCAACTTCATCTGGAGGAAACCCAGTGCAGTCAAAAGGAAATGCTTCTCAGAGGTAAGAAAGCCCACTTTTTTTCTTTTGATTCTCTTCCCTATAGTGATGAATTCTACCCATTTGGATGTGTGCAGTTGCATGGACTGAAATTTGTTGCAGGAAAGCAGGAAAAAAAGGGGAAAGGAAAGCAGCTCTTCAGCCTTGGGTTTTGAATTTTTCCTCGAAGGTTTATTCTCAGTTTTTAAAGAAAGATTTTGCTGAACTTAGGGTATCTATTTCTATTTGCTAGAGAATTTGGGGTTCTTCCTCTTACACTCAGAAAATGGAAAAATAGGACCTGAGGGCTGAAAGGGTTCTCGTATGCCTTCTGACCTACTACAGAAGTCCAGTTAGCAAAATAATGTATGTTTCCAGGTTATACTTCTTTTCAGTTTATGGAAGTTAGCCACTTTCACATCCTTGTATGATAAAGTGGGGAGATAAGCAGTTGAGAAAGCAGTACAATACGTCTTGGAACACATGCCTATTGGGAAGCAGAGACTGGAAATGAACTATGAGCAATGTGTAGACAAGCCTCATTTAAAGAGCTTTTACAGGGAAATCTGAGAACAGGCTTTGTTGTGGACATGTTGGAGATGGCTCTTACTGCTCTTGCTGTGCAAAGTCCTTGTTACAACCATTTATATTAAGCTGCACCCTGGAGTGATTACTCTTCTGTAGATGGGCAAGAGGGAGATGACTGTGTGTGGCTGTAGTAAAAAGACTGTATGTTTGGAGGAAACTTCATGGATTGGATTTGACCTCTGCAGCAAATGACCTGTAGAAATCTTTGAAACTCTTACACAGAAAAACAGAAAGCATGCGTTTTCCTCATCAAATGGCATTCAAAAGTTTAACTTATTTTTCTGTTGTTATAAGGGCAAAAACCTTTCTATATCCATGCCTCTCGAGCTGCTTTTTATTATTTCTTAATAGTTTTAGCGGAGGCAAGATATACTTGTCATGCTTGGCTTTATAATTTCCTTTCTGAGTGTGATTATAGTGAAAAATGCTAGACAAAGGAGTAGGAGGGGAGGGAAAAGCTTTTGGAATTGTGCGTGTGGGCTGTAGCTAGAACCCCATAGGTGAGTTAATTAGCATGGTGAGAATCTGCCTGCCCAGCGTATTAGTACTTAGCATTATGGTATTGGTACTTTGAAAATGCTCTTGAAATGAAGACTGCTCACAGAGCAGGAAGATTATATATTTTGTTATTGTCTATACATTTTTTGCAGCATTTCATACCTCTAGGAGAATGCTAACAGTGTTATATGAGTTCATGCTATTGCTGTGATTATTTTTTTTTTTTCCAAAAAACATAATTATCTCAAAAGCTACAAGCAAAAGCCTGAAAAGTTAGGAAGCAGGAGGCAAGAAGGGGTTATATTTTTCATTCATGATTGAAACCTTTTTGAAACCTTTGCTGCAATTCACACTGACTCTTGGAAATCTCTGAGTCAATTTATAGAAGTTGGAGTCCTTACTGATCAGCTTCTAGTACATTTTGAGACTGATCAGTAACTTATCATTCCTCTAAAACTTAATGGCACAGTAGGCATAGGGCAAAAGGCTCTCTCTTTCAGTTCCTGCCTCATAGGTCTGTAATGATTTGAGATGTATGTTTTGCCTTTGTCTTGTTAGGATACCCTCTCCCGCAGTAAAAGCAGCAAAAATAGCATGTAATTGACTCAATAACAGCATATTGGCTTGTACCCCACCAGTTAAATCCACATGACTGTGATGCTGAAAGCTTTTTCCCTTCCTCAGTGAGCAGTATAAAGTGAAGAATAATGTAAAATAACTGCATAGCTTGCCCACAGATGTCAGATGCCAGAATCAATGAAACCTGTAATTTAGATTTTATGGGAAAAATTTCAAGCTCTGGGAAGGTGGGAAGGTCTTTCCGGGATCCTTCTGTGATCTCAGCTTTTTCCAGACTCTCCACAATAGTTGCACAGAGAAAACTCCAGTTCTCAGATCTTCTTCCTTAGTTTCTCTATGAGGATGCTTAATTACCTGTTTTATGTGCTGCGGTTCTTCATTTAACTCGATGAGAATCTAGTACTAGATTCAGTTCAATCTTGTCTGAATCTAATTTACTTCGTGCTATTAGATCAGGACAGCAGGTCATAATACTCTATTAATAAACATCTGATAACTTCATCCATAATTCTGTTTGCTCTCTATCCCTTTGTGTATGGATTTGTAGTGTAATGTTGAGCTAATGTATGGAGTCTCTATAATACAAATTCAGCTATCCAAATCTGCCAATTTTGGGTAAGTATATTGGAAGAAACATACTCATTTATAGCAAATGCCAAGAGCTATGTCAAAGGAAAGCAAAATGATCTTGCCGCAGGCAGAGTTGTAATTTTTTCTCTTATGCAAGTAAGATAGATTTGATGTTGAAAGTAATCAAATGGGTGAGGGGAAAAAATAATAAACAGCATCAGAAAAGAGGAATATTGTGAGCTCTAAGAACTTTTGAAAAAGCAAAAACTTTTACCCAGTGTTCTTTATCTAAAGTCTGTATCAGAAGCTAGCTAATTAGATATAAACAAAAAGTATTAGCTGTTAATATTCAGGCAGTCAGATACTGAAGTGTTTATCCCTTTGCAGGAATTTAAAATGCTAATGAATGATTAGACTTCACTAACAAGCTGCCTAATTTCACTTGCAATGATTTAACAAAAGTGTTTTCCATCTGGGAGATGGTAGAAACAATTTTGGCAACAGATTTGTTAATTTATTGTTCTTTCTGAGGTTGCATTATGATGAAGTCCTATAAAGGGAGTTGTTGATTGTTTCTGGACGCTGTCAGAAAAATACACATGGGTAATATTGTTAGGAGAGGAAAAATTTATCCAGAAGACTATGTCAACCCATTCTCTACAGGTTTTTCTTTAGAAGCATAGATTGAGTATCATAGTCCTCAAAGCAAAGAACCAGAACTTTATTTTAAGCTGGGATATTCAAAGCTTTGAGGTTTATTTCTAGGGTAGCAGTTAGAAAGTTCTGGGAGCATGTTGCAAAACTCCTATAAACGCATTGTTATGTTATATAGCAAAATCTAGAAGGAAATACATTATGAATTTTGTATTAAATACTTTCTAACTAAAAGCACATTTATGATAAATTTCTGTAGTTTCTTAGGGCACATAATTATCATAATGCAATAAATAAAACTTAGTTGTGGCATATGTCAAGAACCAGACAGAAGGTAGGCACTTCTTTCCATTCTGTGTGGATTTTATTTAAAGAGAATGTTGCGTAATATAGGCTGGCATTTTCAGCATGTCCTTAAAAGCTATATTCCTTCTCCCCTCCTCACCCCTTTTCCTCTCTCTTCCAAATAACTTTTTAAACTTTCCATTAGACTTGTAAAACTTGAACTTTCTTCAGTTAGGTGTTGTGGAGATGTGAACCAACAGACTGCAGTTGGTCTGGTGAAAATGCAAACTGTTTTTAAGAGTTTTTTTTTTTCTTGTTGCATTTTATGAACTGCATGTAGAATGGAAATGTACAACACAGGCATCCTAGGTAACGGAGAAAAATACGAATATTTTTGCTACCAGTATCTCTGTTAACTACTGAGGGAGAAAGGGATGCCTATTGTGATATTTTCATCCCTTTTGCGTAAACAAGATTCTATGCTTTATGAACTTGTTCTTATAATGTGCTTAATGTGTGCTGTCCAGCCAGCAAGGCATCAGACTGTGGATGTAACTGTTTACACAGGAAATGCCATTAGTCTTGACTATGGCTATGCATGCATTTAAAGCTATATATGTCCTTGGGTCACAGTCAGGTTATTCACCAGCCTTGCAGCATCAACCCCCCAGTTTTTGAAACGTAGGGCAGTTCTGCTATGTGCATGGCATGCTGAAAGTAACACCAGGCAATTCATTGTGCGTATGGATGTGCTTAATAAGAACAAAGGGTGCCTGCTAGAAATTACAAAATGTTCAGGAGGGAAAAGTGTTTCTACATCATGAGGTGTTGTTGTGGTGAATACCCCTTAGAACTAAAGGGAGGAAAGGAAAAAACCAGATTTTTTCACAATTGGATTGTTAATATAGACGTATTATAGATTTTTTTTTTGTCTTGTGTTGTAGAGTTGTTCTGCTTATTTGGCAGGTCTCCTAAGTTTTCCTAAGTGAAAGTTTAAAAATACAGAATAATTAGAGGCCATTAGTGCTGCTGCTGATGTGGGAATCTATGAAGTGAAAATATTTATGGTCAATAAATTCTTATTGACTTCAGTATACCTAGGATCAGACAATAAATGACTTCTTACTCACTGATTTTTTTTAGCCTTATTGAACTTGAGTAATGACCCTCTATTTTTTATCTCCCCTTTGAAATCTTAAAGGGGGAGGGGGAAGAAAAAAAAGGAGACAAGGGAGGAAAAAAGGTTCATCTCCCTGCCAATAACCAAGCTGCAGTAACTTTGGTTTTACAGCCTTGTTCTGCACTGCGGTTGTAGTAGATGATTCAGATTTAAGTCACTTTATTGTGTGAGGTTTAAATACTAATTTTGTATTCTGCCACACTAGAGAGAGAAACCCTGGCACACTCATGTCACTTGCCAGACTAATTGAGCCTCGTGAAAAAACACTTGTTAAAGTTAAATCAAATACAGGGGTAAATATTAGTAAGCATGAACTGCTATCATAAAATTGTTTTGTAGTTATTTCTTGAAGGAGTTATCTGGTTTTGGTTTATTTTTATTTTATAGAACTGTATTAGGTACTCTTGCGTGCTTTTCACCCAGTGTAAGGACTGATTTATTTTGGTTATGTAAGAATTTAACTCTAATTAGGATATTGTACAATGGAAAAAAAATCCCTACCTTTAAAGAAAATACTGTTCCTTTAAAGATTCTACATGCTGGATGTAAGTTAACGCTATTTTCATTAAAAGTTTTCATTGAGTCCCATCTGTTTGAATGTACAACAATGATGAATTATTAATATGCAGTCCTGTACAAGAATAGTCTGTCTTTACTGACAGAAAACAGCATTTGGTTTGATACAGGAAATTAAATTACTTTATGCTTGTGAAGATTGTTAATTATATCTGAAGTAAAGCATTTTAATTGATCTCAGTACTTGATGTACAAAATAATTTTCTTCACTTGAATATGAAAGACTGCATATCCATTTTATCCTGTTTTTATCTTTAATATTTGTTTAAGATTTTTTAAAAAAACAAACCACCAAGCAATAGTTTTCAACAGCTGATAACAATTTGGTACAATCATAACTTAACATCTATTCAACTTTCCAATTAATAGGAAAAAACTAAAGAAACACAATCCTTAACTTTAATGTGTTGGCTTACATTAAGAACGTGAGAATTCTTACGTTAAGAATTCTCATTAACCACGAGAGAACGGTGGTTCGTTAATCTCTAGGTAGCCTTCATACAAACTCATGCAGTCTTAGTTTCTCAGTTTGGTAGCCTCTGTGTGAGGCTTGGACAATGGGTTTCTCACCCTCCCGGCCAGCAGAATACTTGGAAGAGTGCCTGAACTCTTCCTCCTCACAGCGCTGGCTGGTGATGTTGCTGAAGACACAGGTGTGTGTTACTGGCAGCAGTGGCTAGAAGAGGACAGTGTCTCCCTTGTGGAGTGGCAGTCCTTGGTCCCCTGATGGCCTTTGTTGACAGGGCAGTGGCAGGTTTCATGCTTGCACTAGTAAAACCAGCTTTCTGATAGCTCTGCATCGAGACTCCTGAGGATTTTTGTGACTGCTGCTGGAGAAAAAGACTGACTTCTCTGTATGGGGGCAAAAGAATAAGTCCTGGCTTAACTTCCAAGTGATGTAGTGTTTTTCATATAAATAAATAAATTTTAAAAAATTTAAAAAGACACTGAGGGTTTTAAATGTGATATATTGCAATTTCATTCATAGTTAGGAAATCAGGCAAGTTTTAAGAGTTTGTTCACTTGCATCAACACACAAGGTAGAGAAAAATACCAAAGGATTAAGAAATCTTCAAATTATGAAATCCATTTGGAGCTGGAGGCCTTGAGGCAGGGAAATAGGACTTCGATATCTATTGAGATATTGAAGTCAGTTGATACTCTAACCCAGCTCTCGTGGCTCCCCATATTGATTCCCACTGTGATGCTTCTGGTTCAGAAGCAACTTCTGTGTGATTCCTTGTGCTGGCTGCAATCTTGAAAGTATTTCCTCTGGTTTAGGCCTGGTGTGTATGTGCGTGTGCAATACCTCAGTTTTATAAAGACTTGAGAGACTAGATTTCAGTTCAGCTATTCTAACAGATTTTACTGGAAAGAAGAGATGTGAACTTGAGATAATGACTAAGTAATGACTTAATATAGTAATAACCCTAATTGTCCACTTAACCTATTTCATTTCAGTTCACTTAGCTGACTGATCCTGGTGGGAGGAGGAAGCGAGGCCAAGCAGAGAGCTTCTGTTAGTAATACTCTGAGTCTCAGCCCAAAATCTGAAACTTACTGCACATGTCTTCTGTTCGTCATATCTACTGACCAGGCAGTCATTTCAGTCTTGTCCCTTGAATCCGTTAATGCATCTTGCTATTTCTGCCCTCCTGCCTGATGTAACTACAATATTTCAAATCTTTTAGACTACATGGATTTAGCCTCAATGAGCCAAATAGTTACGGAAATATACGCCTTTGCCTCTTTAACCAGCATAGTGTAGATAGAGGTTTCTTTTTGTCCTGGGTTTGAATCTGTTAATACACATAATAAGCAGATTGTATGGGCTCTTAAAGTTCAGTATCACTATATGGCATATGTGATATTTACCAAGATACCTTAGGAAGGTTGAATGTTTAAATCCAAATAGTAGGTTTGGCTATAAAATGAAAAAGAATAGAAATAGAATTAATTTATGACTTGGGAATGAGGCCCAGGATGGAAATAGAAAGCATAGGAGAAAGAAATAACGAGTATTACTTCTGCTGGCTTCTTATCTGCATGGGTCCAGAGTGTTCAGAGCAGAGCACATTTCAAAGCAATTGTGTGCTGGAAGCATTCACTTCTGCTGTGCCCTCCTCATCTACTTCTATAGCCCGAATGGAACCTTATTTACCAATCAAAAACGGGGATGAAGGAATTGATGGGGCTCCATCTGTGAGGATTAGAAGATATGCAGTCGGTTTCAAATGCTGTTGAAAAAAAGAAAGAAATGGAAGTGCAGTTAAACTACTTTAATTTGAAAAGGTTCAATCAGCTTTGTATTTCAAGTTCTTTAATCACACACTTTCATATATTTTGCTTTCATCAAAACTTAAGTTTTCCCCTAAAAGATACCAACAGGAAATCTCCATCCAATGCAGGCATGAGTCTGTCTGCCGATTTGTGGTCATTGAAGATTAAGTCCAGAGGCACTGGAATATGACAGTAGCTATGTGGATGTGTTTCCTATCATGTATGTCTCCTTACTCTTGTCCTTTTCCAGAGGCAGGATCAGTTCAGCTAGGCTGTACGGGTACAATATAGGTGACAGGATTTTTTGTTCCATTACGTGAATATTTTGAAGTATTTCTGATCTGGATTGCGATTAGCTAAATGCAGCTAAATATTTCTTAGATGTGTATTCTGTTTTGGTCCATCATTCCTACCATATCAGCTTATGTGGTCTGATAGAAAAAGAAAGCTGAGGTACTTAGCAAAAACTTGAACCTCTACAAAGAGCCAAGTGAGAATTTCTTGCCAAACTGGGTGCTTTATTACTCTGACAGTAATCTGAGAAACTTCTAGAGATATTGGACATCTGGTTTCCCACTGTGACAAAAAAGAGCTGACAACTGCAGAAAGGGAACAATAAAAAATAATTGCAGTGAATGACTCCTAGGAGGAAAGGGAGGAACCAGAGGGTTATTCTTCTACTGAATCTGCCATAGGTTTCATTCTCCATTTAAACAGGACTTCTGGTTTTGTTTGAACTTAGCAAAGTTAAGAGGAAAATGTAGCATGATACACGATATGGGGAAGAAACTGCTGCTGATGTGTATTTATCAGGAGTGAAGGGAATAATCTTTGCAGGGGTCATATAAGGAGAACTGAAGTCTGCTGAGAGGTTAGTAAGCTGTTCTCAAGCACTTGAATAGATGTGTGTTATAAGAAGGGATGAAATCGGCAAAAACTACATGGAAGGATTGCCCAACAAATCCTCTGCTTTGTTCTGTAGGAATCCCCAGACACTTAGTGTGTAGTTTTCATTTAAAAAAAAAAAATTATAAACCCCAGCTTAATGACATTAATGAGATGTAATATTTCATGTAACTAATGAAGTCTCTTATAAAAATGTAAAGTTCTGGGTTTGTGTTATAAACTTGTGATGAAAAGGAAATACCTATACCATGTTCTCCCAGCAGAAATGACTCAGTATTAATTGATCAACTTCAGTTTTAAAGACCTGTTGTTGCACTAGGGGATTTGATGGTTTAGGTCTTCAGCACACTACAGTTTTGAGCATAGGCAGCAATTCCCCTAAAAGGTGTATTACAATGTTTGCCTCAAAGTTTGCAAACTTTTAGTAAGTAGAACTATATCCTGCTAACTGCGAAGACAGCTTCCTGAAGCATGTGATGGTGAGAGCTGTGACGGATTTAAAAAGCTCCCAGTTTCTTAAGAAAATTCTTTATAGAAATATTTAAGAATTATTTTAAAGTATCTAAGATATTTCATCTTCTGTCAACAGAAAAACAAACAAACCCTCAAAAGATAGTATTTTGCGGAAGGGTGTTGATTGAAAACAGTGGATGGAAAAATGATTGTAATGTGAGGTTGTTTATAACCATGATAACAAAATGTAAATGCAGTTGTAAGCACTGAAATGAAAGCTTAGGGTTAGGTGGTGACCTGGCATGTACTTGTGATGGTGATGTTTAAATGTGCAACTTAGGTTATCTTGTCTTTTTTATTGAAAGGAACCCTATCTTGTGGCAGAGAAGTGATTCTAGCTAGCCATGGAGGACGGATGAGGGTGTTTTTTTCCTCCACGCCCCCGCCTTCTCACCACTGCTTGAAATGACAATGCTATGTTCTAAATGGAGAAATTCTGAGTCAATGAAATAATTTTTTCAAGGATCATATTTGCCTTCACCTTTGTTTAGTCTTTGAACTTGCTTTCTACTGTCATCTTCCAAAAAAATATATGCACCACTGGTTTCCCAGTAGTTGTTATTCAGCATTGGAAAAGTAATACAGCAGACCTGGTCTATGAAACAAAAAATCATTACAGTTTTGAGTTGTGGTTTTTTTTCATGTTTGAGGTGATTTGTTGGTGGATGAGTTTTGGGTTTTTTGTGGTCTGTTTTTGTGTTGTTTTCGTTCTGGTGAAATGTCATCTGGTTGGTTTTTAACATTACTTTGATTAGAATTGGGGGACAAGTAATATTAATAGGAACTGTGTGGTTGAGAATCAACATTGAATACACTTATTCCATCAATCCTAGCACGAATGCTGCATTTAGGTTTTTATTCTTAGCAAAAAGAAATAGAGCATTATCTAGAATTGCCAGGTAAAAACTGCCTTTCAGTGATTATTAAATACGCTTGTGTGCTGAGGCCCCAAGTCATTCCAAGGCACACACCATGCATTGAGTTGCAGTCTTTGCTGAGAAACAGAATAAATAAAGTGTGAAGCCCTACGCATTTTGCTCTGTGTTGAACAATCATTTGACTTTGAGAGGGCCCTGCAGAATTTCACTGTTGCGCTTGAAACTGGCGAGAAAGCCAGTTTGTCCGGCTGTAAACCTGAGTGCATCCTGTAGCAATTGGCACACTATCATCTGTGAGTCGGACTTTAAGGTGGAATTGTGGCATTGAACACACTGATCAGTGGTACCAGTTTCTGGTTTTTCTCATGATATCACATAACTATGCTTTTAAATCTTCACGGGGAAAGATTATTTCCCAGTGAAAAGTATCATTCTCAAAAACCTGTTTAAGACTAGCCATTTCAACTCTCCTCTGGTGATAATGACTTGCAAAATCTTGCAATTTTTTGTGCCAGTGAATGTTCAGAATCTCCATCTAAGGGTAATATTCAAACTGCTAGTTTAACAACCAAGAGGAAAATAGTAATGGCTGATAATATTTAAAAATATTAACATAAATCAGTTTTTGACAGCTGTCAATAACACTTAGAGGACAGTGACTGTTTTGATCTTGGGTATTTGTCAATCAGAATAAACAATCAAAACAAATGTTTGAAGGAAGTATTCATGTTTTATAGGAATCTTGTCTAGACTGGAGATGTGTGCTTTTTGTAGTTGCTTATTATGATAGGTCCTGTGTGATCTTTGTTGGTATGAAATAATGCAGTAAATGAATCTTTGCCTTGTGTTCAAATAGTGAACTAGGGGAAAGAAGCATGTTTGCCAGAGTTTTGTTTCAGATGATAGCATTATGGTAACCAAGTCAGGTGTGCTGGTATTAACTTTTAAAGCAATAGATTTGAAATAACAACAAAAAAAATTCTACTAATTATTTCTGTTGCAGTAAAGTTTAGTTGGCCAAAACTAGGAAGAAATCCTACAAACCTGTTGGTTTTGCAAGTAAAGGAGCGTCACTAGAGAAATTTGGTTTGTTATAATTGCAAAAACAGATACCACGAGAAGCAGGTGTTTTGAGAAAGCTGAAAAATTGAGTTAAGTTTTAATAACAGCTATTGTTGTGGTTAAATAATGCATACCTCCGGCTACAGAGATGCTTACATTTAGAGATTCTAAAATCTTATATTCCATTGTGGGTACAATTAAAATGTCTTTTTGTCACCAATTTAATGCTTGAAAACTAAGCATTTCAAGTGTCTTCCCTAGAGCAAGAAACTATTCAATAATGATAACAATGGCTTATTCCCTATTGTAATGAGTGAGCTGCATTTTGCAGCAATACCTTTTTGAAAAGAACTAACCTTCGACAACCTGAATTGCTGAAATCTGGAAATGAAGGATGTTCTTTGGAATAGGAAAAATGCAAAGATCTAAGCATTTCACAGAACTGCTATACGATGTATACTGTTCAAATAGTAGTCTTTCATACAGTATTTTATGTTCCAAGTTTGTTTTATTGACCTTGTTTGCATTTGTACCTCTTCTTCCAATCAACTCTTCCTTTTAGTTTTCACATGATCTATAAGATATGCTAGAAATTTAATTTCTGGAAGGTTTTGTTTGAGTGAATTCTGGATTCTTAAGAAATCCCTGTGGAGAAAGTGGAAAAAGGGCTGTGAGCCAGGCTGACATGCAGGGAGTGTGGCACAGTGCGAGGTATTTCTGCCTCCTCTTGCAGGTATGGGCCTTTCCACCCTATTCCATTGATGTGCTAGTTTTGTTTTTTCATTTTCCTTCAAACCCCAGCCTGGGCCACTTGCTTTACCAGGCAAGTCCCAGGCTTCTCAGTTTTCTTGTATCACTCCAAGACTTCTTTTTCTGCAGTTTCTAATTTTGGCATACATCTTAGTCTTTCACCGAGTAGTTTCTTCCTTTGCCCTGACTCTGGAGAAGACCGTGCAGAAGAACAGAGGGGGAGAAGTTATCACTCCCAAGCTGTCACTAGGAAGCAAGCCTGGCCCACCACAGGGGTATGTCCAGAGCAGAGCAAATGTTTGCTGTCTTCTAGGAAGACCCAAGTATAATGGATATCAAGGACCACAATAGTGTGTATGTAGTGAAGCTTTTCAAATAAAGGACTTTTTTTTTTTTAAAAAAAGCAAAACTGCAATTAGTGTAGACCTCCAAAATACCGAAATGTGTATGAAAATACTCAAATGTGTATGAAAATACCCAATAAAATAGCGCATGTATCAGGCTGTCTTAATTATGGGCAAATCAACAAGCTGTACTTCAGCATACTAAATTCATTCAGATTGTAGATTTATGCAGAATGAGAGGGGAAATAATTCAAACATGATATTTTAAAAGACTTTAGTAAATATAGTTATACCTCTTGACAACCCTTAAGTTTACTGTAAGTGATATGTAAAGATGGGATATGTATCTGAAGTACGGTGCTTACTTAGAGTTCTGTGTGGAGAAGTTAAAGTGGTTGTCAGAATAATATAATATTTTAACCCTCTTTTTGGTATACACAAGGCATGTCACTGTGCTCTGTTGCATTGTATGTATTGTCACTTCCTTGGATTGCTCTGCTCTGTCCTTTTCTATCTTCTGTTATCTATTGCAGAAGTCTTGATGGAAAAAAGACCATGATAAAGATTATATTTTTGTATACAGCTAATCATAAGGACAAAATGCAGCACTTCTTAATTGTCTGGTAAAGCCAGCAATTCTTCAGGGATGGTCCAGTTAATTTCCTTTCTTTGTATTTTGTATGCGTATTGCTATTAATCATGGACATCATAAGCTCAACATTCCTGAAAATGTGATAGTTAAATAAATGCAACTGACTTATGATACACCTCATAAGAAGTCTTTGGAGAGCTAAATATTTTGCCTTGCATAACAAATTGTTAGCACTCTTTCTGAATATGCTGTTGAAATAAAGCGAAGGCTTTAAAGCATGCATCTGGACCTTTCTAGGGCCTTGAACGAATTAGGTGCCAGTTTTCATTCCTCAGTATGAATTTTATTTATTAATTAAACTATCTTAAAATCTGTCTTAACACATTATTGGTGACTTGGTTACTGTTGAAACGTTACAGCTTCACTGCTGGCTGTGGATTTTGGAGTGAAGAGATTCTAGGTCAGCTCATGTCTGGATGTTTGATTCTGACCTAGAACAAGTGTAAAGCATTTTGGTACTGGACTAGTACTGTAGGTGAGAGTTTAAAAACAAAAAAATCACACCCCCCAAAAAAAATAAACACCCCCTCCAAAACAAACAAAAAAAACCCAACAAAAAGTCCCCCAAAACCCCACCACAAACCAAGCAGTGGTCATCTGTGTGTTTGTTGACATAAGTCGGCGTTTTACAAGCCTGAAGAATCCTAAAATCAAATTCAATAATTGAGTTGAATTGAATTGATGGATGTAACACTTTGTATGTGAGTTATTTTTACCACCTCATATGCCTGCCTTAATACTTTATTTTGCAATGTTGTCTTCTGGATTGATTCATAAGTCTTAATTGTGTGACTGAAAAGGTCACAGAAGTGTACTGCGAGTGCTGAAGGTCTAAGCTGTATCGCAGCTCATAGTTTGAGTGCTTGTAAGAAAAGAAAGACGGAAAATGTCAGAAATGAGACTTTCCCAAATGAAAATAACAGAGTGATTTCTCCAGCAGAAGCACTTATGATGAACCTTGACAATGTAATTGTTTTGTCTGCCAACATTAGATGTACTTAAGCATTTTGACCAACATCCAGCTGCACTTTCTCCCAATGTAATTCTTCTCAAAATTAGCGTTGTATTTTATTTTAACCTTAATTAGTTTATTAATAAATAAACTATATCCAAGCTAGAAAGTAAACACTGGTCTAATTACCTACTCCTATATGCCTGCAAACCTTGAATGGCCACTTAACTTTTTTGGCAAGGGAATCATTTCACTTACGACAAGCTCTCTCTTCAATTGCAGAAGAGAACAAAATACACCTGTGTAGTCAGGAAGATTTTTTTTAAAGATTGATAACCACCATTCAATCAGTTAGTATAACCATACAGTGCTTGTCTTGTGCTATTGTCACACCAGATACAGTTAACTTGGTGACAATGTGAGCTGGTTGGCATTCTGGTTTCCTTTTTTAAGGAGCTATCGGCCAAAAGATCTTTGAGGTGAATCTGTGCTAAACTTTCACAGTGAATTTCCTGAAGGTGGCCAAACAAAGATAATTAACACTGTAAAAAATCCAGGTGACTAGAAAAGGCAATGTGACATACAAACTTTTTGTTGAGCTGAACTAAAGCAGTTTAGAGAAAATGATGATGATCATGCTTATTTTCCATAAGATCCTGCTGGTTAAAATGCTGGTGTAGAACTGGGAGTGCTCAGCTTCAGTCTCCTGGGAGAAGATCATGGCTTGAAATACCAGTTGATTATTTCTGCCTGCTTGGATGTAGTGGATGGGCTTTGCTGTGAAAAGGTCACATGAAATTTTAATTGGGACAGGAAGAAAAGGCATGGGAAACACTCTGCAGCCTGACAGCGTGCCTGCTGTGCTTTCCCTAGTGCCTCTCCAGAACAAGCACGTCTTTAGCACAGTCACCTTTGTCCCTCAAAACACCTGCAGGCCGGGTGGCTGAGTCTCTTGGTGGGACAGGCACCTTCGGGATTCCATGCTGGAGGATGATTTGAACACTTATTGGCATTGTCCTACATGAGTTCTCAGGTTATAGAAATGCTATTCCCCCTGCTAAAAAGGTGGGAAATTATTGCTCTTAGTTTAGTAAGCAGCACTCAAGTGTTACTTTCTGATTTACTTTGTGAGACTGAAATGAAGCAATTTGTTTAGAGTAGAAAGCTTTGTTGAACTAGGAAAGACAGCTTTTTCACTCTGCCTGTCAAAGAAAAGTGGGAAAAAAAGTATTTGTGGTTGCTCTGAAGTACATGTCTTTGGTATCTATACCCTGGATGGTTGGTTTGTTTCGGTGTTTTGGTGTATGTGTGGTGTTTTTAAGGTTTGTTGTTGTTGTTTTTCAGTTCTTTTCAGCCCCTGCTTGGAGGCTCATGTTTTACGAACCGTTACCCATACCGAGGACTGGGCCCCGGATCTATAGCAGGGCTAGTAGGGACCACATATCTGCTCTTACCTAAGGTGTACTAAAGGGGATGAAAGGCTTTGAAAAGCTAGAGCTTTCCCTTAGTTTAGCTTCCTTTAAAAACTAGTTTTTCTAAACCTACTTATCCTGTTACTTTTAGTTCATGCGATTTTGAGTCAGAACTTGTCCTCTTCATTTAAAAATACATCCTTCTTGTGTAACAGTGTCATGCATGGCTTCATGCTGTGTTTGTTTATATGTATATAGAAAAGGCTTAGAGAAAAAGGGAGAAGGATGATAACACTGATTATGATTTTTAAATTTTTTAATTTATTTATGGTTGCAATTTCTTTTTGTGTTTGAAATGGAATATTTTAACTACTATACTTTTTGATAAAAGAAAAAACCCATCCTATAGTTATGAAGTCCTTAAGAATCAAGAGGAAGTTCCAAAAATTTGAATTTTAACATAACCTTTTCCATTTTAATATCATTTTATGTATTGACATTAGATACCAAATAGAAACATTTCATTTTTGTTGTACAAAAGTTGGTGGTGGTGTCAGCCCTGTTTTCAGTCATGTGATAGGACTTCTGGGCTGTACCTCACTGCACTAAAGGCTGTGTAAATCTTGCTGCGTTGTCTCCAAAGGTAGTTTGGAGAGGAAACCAGTGAAGGTATGAATGAACACTAACTGTATGTGAACTTAGCTAAGGAAGGTGGTTCATGTAGTTTAGCCAAGCTGGGCAGTGCCTAGTGGGACTGGGTGTAAAATACTCAGAACTGCATTTTAAGACACAGAAATAAATGGATATATTGTCAATGGCAAGCTTCATCAAAAAAGAAGATATTAATTCTGAAATACAAGCTTTCAATTTAAATCAAATATGCCTGGCTGTTTATACTATGTAACACTTGCGCTGTTAGTGAACTTTCTGTGATCATTATAGAAGAGGAAGCTTTCTTTATCATACAACACTAGAAAAATACTTGAGAATATATGGCTTAAAATAACTTCTAACCTTAGGGATCTGAAGAAGAGAAAGCAGCAAGATACTATTCTTCATTTAAAGATGGGAGGGAGAAAAGGGGAGACTTAAGACTGGAAATTAGTATTGAAAAGTATTAGATGACTCAAAAAAGCAAACTATATATGTTCTAAATCAACAAAAGCTAATTCTTACTGACTAAACCACCTTATGAGCATAGTCTGAACTGCTGAGGTGATCCTTTGCATTTTCAAGTGAAAATTGGATTTGGGTTTTAGGGGTTTGTTTTGGTTGTTTTTTGTTTTTATTTGTTTG